>NC_068423.1:1527623-1827623 GCF_023373465.1 Oncorhynchus keta
GCTATATCTGTTTTTAGTTCTGCATTTTTTGAACGGAGCATGCTTATCTGAAATGGTTAGGAAGTTACTTTTAAAGAATGACCAGGCATCCTCAACTGACGGGATGAGGTCAATATCCTACCAGGATACCTGGGCCAGGTCGATTAGAAAGGTCTGCTCGCAGAAGTGTTTTAGGGAGCGTTTGACAGTGATGAGGGGTGGTCGTTTGACTGCGGACCCATAGCGGATACAGGCAATGAGGCAGTGATCGCTGAGATCCTGGTTGAAGACAGTGGAGGTGTATTCCGAGGGCCAGTTGGTCAGGATAACGTCTATGAGGGTGCCCTTGTTTACAGATTTAGGGTTGTACCTGGTAGGTTCCTTGATGATTTGTGTGAGATTGAGGGCATCTAGCTAAGATTGTAGGACTGCCGGGGTGTTAAGTGTATCCCAGTTTAGGTCACCTAACAGAACAAACTCTGAAGCTAGATGGGGGGCGATCAATTCACAAATGGTGTCAGGGCACAGCTGGGAGCTGAGGGGGGTCGGTAGCAGGCGGCAACAGTGAGAGACTTATTTCTGAAGAGAGTAATTTTTTTAATTAGTAGTTTGAACTGTTTGGGTATGGACCTGTAAAGTATGACATTACTTTGCAGGCTAACTCCTCCCCCTTTGGCAGTTCTATCTTGACGGAAAATGTTATAGTTGGGTATGGAAATCTCAGAATTTTTGGTGGCCTTCCTAAGCCAGGATTCAGACACGGCAAGGACATCAGGGTTAGCAGAGTGTGCTAAAGCAGTGAGTAAAACAAACAAACTTAGGGAAGAGGCTTCTGATGTTGACATGCATGAAACCAAGGTTTTTTCGATCACAGAAGTCAACTAATGAGGGTGCCTTGGGACATGCAGGGCCTGGGTTTACCTCCACATCACCCGCGGAACAGAGGAGGAGTAGTATGAGGGTGCGGCTAAAGGCTATCAAAACTGGTCGCCTAGAGCGTTGGGGACAGAGAATAAGAGGAGCAGATTTCTGGGCATGGTAGAATGTATTCAGGGCATAATGCGCAGACAGGGGTATGCTGGGGTGCGGGTACAGCGGAGGTAAGCCCAGGCACTGGGTGATGATAAGAGAGGTTGTAGATCTGGACATGCTGGTTGTAATGGGTGATGTCACCACATGTGTGGGAGGTGGGACAAAGGAGGTATCAGAGGTATGAAGAGTGGAACTAGGGGCTCCATTGTAAACTAAAACAATGCTAACTAACCTGAACAATAGTATACAAGGCATATTGACATTTGAGAGAGACATACAGCGAGGCATACAGTAATCGCAGGTGTTGATTGGGAGAGCTAGCTAAAACAACAGGTGAGACAACAGCTAATCAGCTAGTATAACAACATCAGGTAAAATGGCGTTGACTAGGCAGAGAGGGTTGGATTAACTACACACAGAGCCTGAGTTCGCGGCTGGGGCCCACAGATAAAAACATAAACAAACAGAATGGAGTACCATGATTAATGGATAGTCCAGCAGGCATCAGCTATGCAGCCAAGTGATCACAGTGTCCAGCAGGCATCAGCTATGTAGCCAAGTGATCACAGTGTCCAGGGGGCAGCAGTAGATGTGACAGGGAAGCCGCCATTACACTAGCGACACAGCGTTTAAAGTTAGTAGTCCGGGGGTGGTAGGGGGGGGTTGGCAGGGAGATGTGCCCTGGCTCACGGCTAACTGGTGCTAGCTTTGTGGCGTTAGCGTTAGCCAAGGTCCAGAGTTTACAGCAAGTATCCGGTGGATTATTGGGCTCTAGCAGTGTATGAGTGTGGTTTGGGTGAACAACTGAGTAGGCCGGGTAGTGGGCCTCAGGAATAGCTTCGGTACTGGGTGCAAGCTAGCTGTGAAGATCAGAAGTAGTGGTCCAGGGATTACGGCAGGAATCCGGCGTTGTTGTGTGGAGACAGTTTTATACTGGTAGACTGGCGAGTATTATCCAGGCAAAAAAAAAAAACTGGCTGGCTGTGCAGAAGGTAAAAGCCGCTAGCAGTGGCTAACAATGACTAAATAGCTTGTAGCTAGTGAGCTGGTTAGCTTCTGGAGGTTCTTGAATGTGTTCTAAAATTAAAAATAATAGCAATTCCGTATCACATTGAATTAAAAATAATAGCGATTCCGTATCACATTGGGTGAGGCAGGTTACCGGAAGGTATAATCGAATTAAAAATCGAAAAGAGATTGAAAAAAATATGGGTCCAGTGAGTGGTAGGGCTGGCTGGGGACAGGGCGATTCAGACTGTTAGTAGGCCGGGGCTAAACAAGCTAGCAGTTAGCAGACCGGGGCTAAACAAGTTAGCAGTTAGTAGACCGGGGCAGGCTAGCAGTTAGCAGGCCGAATTAGCAAGCAAGCAGATAGCAAGGGCTAGAAAGTTAGCCTTTGGGGGACGTCGCAATGGGTTTAAGTCTGTTTATGCCTCTTCATGCGGTTACATCGATAGACCGGTCGTGGAATTAGTAGGGTTCCAAGTAGCTCTAGGTAGCTAAGCAGGCCTAGCTGGTTAGCATAATGGGCCTTCAGTGGGCGTCGCGCCGGAGTCCTCGGGCAGATTATGCCGGTATTCCAGTCGCAGGGGATCTGGGGGGTTCCATGCCTCATACTGGCTGTAGAAGGGGTCCGGATATTGTAGCCCAGGAGTATGCTTCGGTGGTAGCACAGGAGCTCTGTCCGGGCTAGCTTAAAGCTAAGTGGATGGAAACGCTAGCCAGGAGTAGTCATGTGGGTTGCGGTTAGCTAGTTGTGAAGATCCAGATGAAAATGTTCCGTTTGCGGTGGGAATCCGGGGATAAAAATAATAGGTCCGTTATGCTCTGGTTAGAGTCGCGTTGTTCGAACTGGCAAGAGCTTTCCGAGCTAAAGGTTAGCTGATGACCGCTAGCAATGGTTTGCTGACTGATAGCTGGTAGTTAGCTGGCTAGCTTCAGTTGAGGGGTTCCAGATCCGAAGTAAATATAAATACTTTAGAAAAAAAGCAGATCCACGGTACATTGGGTGAGGTGGGTTGCAGGAGAGTATTTAGATGTTGAGGTTTAGCAAAATATTTTAAAAGTTATGCGAAGAAGAATATGTAAAAACGATATATACGATGGACACGACAAGACGTCTGACTGCTACGCCATCGGCGGTGAAGTGTTGCAGACTCTGGGGCCTTTCAGAACAGGTGTGTATATATACTGGTGTATATATACTGAGATCATGTGACATTTAGATTGCACACAGGTGGACTTTATTTAACTAATTATGTGACATCTGAAGGTACTTGGTTGCACCAGATCTTGTTTAGGGGCTTCATAGTAAAAGGGGTGATTACATATGCATGCACCACTTTCCCATTTTTTATGTTTTAGATTTTTTTTAAACAAGTATTTTATTTTATTTCACTTCACCAATTTGGACTATTTTGTGTATATTCATTACATGAAATCCAAATAAAAATCAATTGCAGGTTGTAGTGCAACAAAATAGGAAAAACGCCAAGAGGGATGAATACTTTTTCAAGGCACTGCATAGAATAATGTAGTAATCAAGTGGCCACCATCTGCCTTGATGACATAAACACATCATATACTGATGCTACTCTGCTCTTTATTTTACTCTCTTTATCTATCCTGATGCCTAATCACTTTACCCTGCCTTCATATTCATACAGTATCTACCTCAAATACCTCATACCCCAGCACATTGATTTAGTACTGGTACAACCTGTATAAAGCTCCATTCTTGTGTATTTTATTCCTCTTGTGATACTAGTTTAATTTGTATGATAATTTTTTAACTCTGCATCGTTGGGAAGGGCTCGTTAGCAACCATTTCATGGTAAAGTCTACACCCGTTTTATTCGGCGCATGTGACAAATAAGCTTTGATTGGATTTGACACACTCTTTCTAACTCCCAAACACACAGTCTTCTTACATACACACACACTTGCTCACTCACTCACGGCAGCCTGAAACTCGGAGCTCCATTCGACTCAACTACAATTTAATTTGCTTTGGAAGAGATGGGATAGAGCATCAAATTATAGCTAACAAGGAAAATCTATCACATTGGGTTGAGATAAGCTGAAAGCTAGTCAACTCTGATTGATTCCAGCACCACAGCCGCCAGGATGGAATTTGACAGATAACTGCAAGTGAAGTGGAGAGAGAATGAGAAGGAGGGAGAGAAGGAGGAGGAGAGGGGGTATATGGGGTGGTAAAGAGGGAAGAAGGTAGGGGAAAAGTACCATAACTAATGGAGCACAGGCAGGCGGTGAAGTGAATGATAAGGCAGACATATAGAACGAGAGGGGGAGGCTGAGAAAGATGCAAAATGAGAGGTTGATGGAAACAAATGAGTAATGAGGATAGCGAGAGAGAGAAAGAGAGAGGGTTAGACAGCGAGAGGCAGAGGGAGACAGAGAGAAAGAGAGACAACGTGTCTGAGGGAGCGATAGTGGCATATTCAGCTGCAGGTTTGTTTATTCTTGATGTGGAGTGTGTTTGCTCCTGTCGGCATGGCGATGGCTCGGGACGGCAAAGAAAATCACCTCTATTCCATGGGAGCTCCTCATCAGTTGATGGGTAAATCTGGCAGATAAGAGGAGTGCCGCTATCAGCAGTCTCAAAACAGGTGTGTGTGTGTGTGTTTGCAGAGGTTGGCAGTGTCACATAAATGCTGCATACCTCAATCTATACAAGCAGTGCCCATGTGAAATCTCCACAATAGATGCTTTAAGGTCACAGGAGGTTGCTGAGGGGACAACGGCTTATAATAATGGCCGGAACTAAGCAAATGGAATGGCATCAAACACTTGAAAACCAAGTTTGATGTATTTGATACCATTCCACTGATTCCGCTCCAGCCATTACCACGAGTCCGTTCTCCCCAACTAAGGTGCCACCAACCTCATGTGGTTTAGGTTTATTGCATAAGCTATGTGGGCTCAGGGCAAACAGCCACATAGCTACAGTACATCAGTGAGATGGATTTAAACCTGATCTACAGTAGAGTGCATCAGAATGCAGCCCCCACTGGGCCATCTCATCAGCAACCCTTGCTCTCTGCTTAATATGGCAAGGCGATCCCCGAGGGGAACTCCACCCCCCCATTCAGCTGAAAAGGTGGCGCAGGGAATTCAAAATATTTGTTAGAAATATTTAACTTTCACACATTAACAAGTCCAATACAGCAAATGAAAGATAAACATCTTGTTCATCTACCCATCATGTCCGATTTTTAAAATGTGTTACAGCGAAAACACAACATATATTTATGTTATATCACCACCAAATCAAAGGAAAAACACAACCGTTTTTTCCAGCCAAAGATAGAGTCGCAAAAGCAGGATTAGAGATAAAATGAATCACTAACCTTTTGAAAATCTTCATCAGATAACACTCATATGACATGTTACACAATACATTTATGTTTTGTTTGATATTATGCATATTTATATCCACAGATCTCGGTTTACATTGACGCCATGTTCAGAAATGCCGGAATGAGGAATTATAGAAAGCTACGCCAGATAACAGAAATACTCATCATAAACTTTGACTAAAGATACATGTTCTACATATAATTAAAGATACACTGGTTCTTAATGCAACCGCTGTGTCAGATTTTCTAAAAACGTTATGAAAAAAGCCTACCATGCAATAATCTGAGACAGCGCTCAGACGTAAAACTATTTCTCTGCCATGTTGGAGTCAACAGAAATACGAAATTACATCATAAATATTCCCTTACATTTGATGATCTTTCATCAGAATGCAGTGCAAGGAGTCCTAGTTCCACAATAAATCGTTGTTTTGTTCCATAATGTCCAATACTAGTGTCCAATTAGCTGCATTTCATAGCACTTTCAGCTCACATGCCCAAAAACTGACGCTGGTCCAGGACAACTCACACGAAAACTTAAAAAATATATATTCCAGGTCGAATAAACTAGTCAAACTAAGTAGAGAATCAATCTTCAGGATGTTATTTTCATATATATCCAATAACGTTCCAACCGGATCATACGTTTTCAGCTGCAGCCAAATGGAACGACGGTGGCACCCACAGGGAAATTGCATTCTGCCAAGACCGTGAATATTTCCCCTCCCAGTTCACACCAGAAGCTCCAGTCCACGTTCTACTGAATCAGGACATCTAGTGGAATGCGTAGGAAGTGCTACCATATCCATATATTGTTTGGAAAGGAAGGGGCAATGACGTCAAATTTGACCCACATTCAGAATTTCACTTCTTGTTTGCCTGCCCTATGAGTTCTGTTATACTCACAGACATAATTCAAACAGTTTTAGAAACTTCAGAGTGTTTTATATCCAATAGTAATAATAATATGCATATATTAGCAATCTAGGACAGAGTAGGATGCAGTTCACTATGTGCACGCAATTCATCCAAAGTGAAAATACTGCCCCCTATCCCCAGCAAGTTAACCCCAGCTCAGCTCAACTTCAAATCAAATTATACTGGTCACATGCGCCGAATACAACAGGGGTAGACTTTAGAGTGAAATGCTTACTTACGAGCCCATTCCAGACAGTTCAGAGTTAAAAAGTAAGACAAATACAATTTAAATTAAAATAGTAACCCAATAAAAACACTAACAAACTCATATACAAAGAGCACCAGTACCAAGTCAATGTGAGGTAGTTGAGGGAATCGAGGTAGAGTGACAGAGTGATCTCCAGCCTTGTCCTCATCAACACTCACACCTGTGAGAGAATGAGAGAATCACTGACATGATGTCAGCTCGTCCTTTTGTGGCATGGCTGAAATGCAGTGGAAATGTTTTTGGGGGGATTCAGTTAATTTGCATGGCAAAGAGGGACTTTACAATTAATTGCAATTCATCTGATCACTCTTCATAACATTCTGGAGTATATGCAAATTGCCATCATACAAACTGAGGCAGCAGACTTAGTGAAAATGAATATCTGTGTCAATCTCAAAACTTTTGGCCACTACTGTTTATGTGTGAGTGTGTTTGTGGTGTCAATATGCATGTGTGTGTGTTTTGTGTGTGAGCTTATGTGGTATGTGTGAGTGTATGGGTAAAGTCTAGTGAGTGTGCATAGAACCAGTGCAAGGGAGTCAGTGCAAAACAATAAAAATAAATAAATAAAAAGTAAAGGAGTTCAATGTAAATGGTCTGGTAGTCATTTCATGAACTTTTCAGCAGTCTTACAGATTTGCGGTAGAAGCTGTTCATGTGTCTTTTAGACCCAGACTTGCCACTCTGGTACCGCTTGCCGCGTGGTAGCAGAGAGGATAGTCTACGACTTGGGTGTCTGGAGTCTTTGACCATTGTTATGGGCTTCCTCTTACACATATGGAGGTCCAGGATGGCAGGGAGATTGGCGCCAGTGATGTACTTGGCCGTACGCACTACCCTCTCTAGCGCCAATGCGGTCGGATGCCGAGCAGTTGCCATACTAGGCGATGATGCAGCCAGCCAAGATTCAATCAATGGTGCAGCTGTAGAACTTTGAGGATCTAAAGGCCCACGCCAAATCTTTTCAGCCTCCTGATGGGGAAAAGGTGTTGTCGTACCCTTTTCACGACTGTATTGGTGTGTTTGGACCATGATAGGTCCTTAGTGATGTGGACACCGAGGACCTTGAAGTTCTCAATCAGCTCTACAACAGCCCAGATGAAGTGAATGGGTGCGTGTTCGACCCTCCGTTTCATGTAGTCCACGATAAACTCCTTTGTCTTGCCCACATTTAGGGAGAGGTTGTTGTCCTGGCATCAGACAGGCTTACCACTGTCATGTCGTTAGCAAACTTAATGATGGTGTTGGAGTCATGCGTGGCCATGCAATCGTGGGTGAACAGGGAGTACAGAAGGGGACGGAGCATGCACCCCTGAGGGGCCCCCGTGTTGAGGGTAAGGGTGGAAGATGTGTTGTTGCCCACCCTCACCATCTGTGGGTGGCCCTATTGTGTTAAATGCTGAGCTGTAGTCAATGAAAAGCATTCTCACGAAGGTGTTCCTTTTGTCCAGGTGGGAAAGGGCAGTGTGCAGTGCAATAGAGATTGTGTCATCTGTGGATTTGTTGGAACAGTATGAGAGTTGTAGTGAGTCCAGGGTTTCAGATATGATGGTGTTGAGCCATGATCAGCCTTTCAAGCATTTCATGGCTACAGATGTGAGTGCTATGGGTCAGTAGTCATTTACCTTGGCGTTCTGAGGCTCAGGGACTATGTGGTGTGCTTGAAACATATTGGTATTACAGATTGGGTGTCAAAGAGACATTGAAAAAGTAAATGAAGACACTTGTCAGCTGGTCAGTGCATGCTCTGAATTAGCATCCTGGTAATCCATCTGGCCTGCGGCATTGTGATTGTTAACCTGTTTAAAGGTCTTACTCACTTCACACCATTATCCCATAAACCCTAGACCCACAATTTGCATACAGACCTACAGATATATATGCAAATCCACAGATCTAACAGATCCACAGATGATTCAATCTCTATTGCATTCCACACTGCCCTTTACCACCTGCACAAAAGGAACACCTATGTGAGGATGCTATTAATAGACTACTGCTCAATGTTCAACACCATAGTGCCCTGAAAGCTCATCAATAAGCTAAGGACCCTGGGACTAAACACCTCCCCCTGCAACTGGATTCTGGACTTCCTTACGGACCGTCCCCAGGTGGTAAGGGTAGGTAACAACACGTGCTCAGTCCTCTCCTGTACTCCCTGTTCACTCATGACTGCACGGACACGCACAACACCATCATCAAGTTTCCCGAAGACACAACAGTGGTAGGCCTGACCACCAACAACGATGAGACAGCATATAGGGAGGAGGTCAGAGACCTGGCCGTGTGGTGCCAAGCCAATAACCTCTCTCTCAACGTGATCAAGACAAAGGAGATGATTGTGGACTACAGGAAAAAGAGGACCGAGCACGCCCCCATTCTCATCGACAGGGCTGTAGGGGAGCAGTTTGAGAGCTTCAAGTTCCTTGGTGTCCAAATCATCAACAAACTAACATGGTCCCAGCACACCAGGACAGTCGCGAAAAGGGCACGACAAAACCTATTCCCCCTCAGGAGATGGAAAAGATTTGGCATGGGTCCTCAGATCCTCAAAAGCTTCTACAGCTGCACCATCGACTGGTTGCATCACTGCCTGGTATAGAGATAATGGGGGTCAAATTAGCAAGATGAATAAATAAATACAGTATTGGGATAAGGTAGTTGGATGGGCTATTTACAGATGGGCTATGTACAGGTGCAGTGATCTGTGAGCTGAATTCCACCGTCTCCATCCGTGTCGACGCGCGGCTCTAACAGGGGGTACTGTTACGACTTCTACTGAAGCCGTTGCCTCTCCTTGTTCGTGTGGTGCTCGGCGGTCGACGTCACCGGTCTTCTAGCCATCATCGATCCATTTTTCATTTTCCATTGGTTTTGTCCTGTCTTCCCACACACCTGTTTTCAATCCCATCCATTACCTGTTGTGTATTTAACTCTCTGTTTCCCCTCATGTCTTTGTCAGAGATTGTTTATTGTCAGTGTAGTGTTTATTTGTATAGGTGCGCAACGGGTCTTCGTTCCCATATTTGTTTATATTCATTTTTCTTATTAGTGTTATGGAGCATGTTACTTGGACATTTATTAAAAGACCCCATTTTACACTCCGTTTGACTCTCCTGCGCCTGACTTCCCTGCCACCTATACACACGTCTCTGACAGTAAATATATATATTTATTGCAATTGTTCCCGAATGAGTGAGCGCTCATGTGCAAAGGATTAGCATTTCAATTGTTATAATTATTAACTCTGTAGTGACTTCTTAGTCGACCCCCACTTCCCTTTTGTCTAACAAGCCGCCATGCTGGTTTAGCCCACTAGGGCACATTCTCCTATCATTTCTTGTAACCATATTTACTTGTTTTGTTCACGCATTTCTGTGAATTACTTAGTTAGTAATAAATAAATGATTTAAGACAATTGATGTATGGATGACTCATAGTGAAGACTGGGTTCGTGCAGATAACCAACAATTTACGACGTTTGGAATGAGACTAACGTGAGGTAAAATAAATAATTAATTAATCAGACTATTGATCAGATATGAAAATATCTGAAAGGTTATATTGGGAAATTCTAACCTTGTAATCTGAATATTTTCCTTGGTGCTGGGACTTCCTAGTTAATTACTGTTACATGATTAATCAGTTTTATCGCGTAATACTAATTACAGAGAATCTTTGATAAAAAACAAAGTCTTCAATTTAATGATAGTAAAGACACGACAATTAATAAGAAGGGGCTAGAAGTGTCTTATATAGAGTGAGCTACCGAGTGGCTAGGACAGGATAGCCCCATGCTATTGTGGAGGACTTAATTATTCCTGCTGCCGTGCATATGTCTGGAACAATGCTGGGGGAAAAGGCTCCAAAAACGATACAGACAATGCCTTTATCAAACAACACTGTTTCACGACGCATCAGTGACATGGCAGGAGATGTTTTGAAACAATTACTAGTTTGCATGCAAGCCAGTGAATTCTATGCGTTACAGCTGGATGAGTCAACAGCTGTGGCGGGCACAGCTCCTGGTATGTCCGCTACGTTTATGAGGGGTCAATTAATTAAGGAAGTAATCTTCTTCTGGAAACCAGGACAACAGGAGAGGATATTTTTAAAGTACTGGACAGCTTTGTGACATCAAATGGAATTTGGTGGTCAATATGTGTTGGTATCTGTACTGATGGCAGAAAAGCCATGACAGGGAGACATAGTGGAGACATAGTGGGAGCAGTTGCTCCCGATGCCACTTGGGTACACTGCAGCATCCACAAGAGGCTGTTGCTGCCAAGAAAATGCCTTACAGCTTGAAACCCATTTTGGACACGACAGTGAAAATGGTCAACTTTGTTAAAGCAAGGCCCATGAACTCGTGTGTATTTTCTGCATTATGCAATGATATGGGCACTGACCAGGTAACACTTTTACAACGTACATAAGTGCACTGGTTATCAAGGGGCAAAGTATTGACGTGTTTTTTTTATTGAAAGCCGAGCTTAAAGTTTTCTTTACTGACCATAATTATCACTCGTCTGACCGCTTGCGTGATGACGAGTTTCTCACACGACTGGCCTATCTGGGTGATGTTTTTTCTTGTCTGAATGATCTGAATCTAGGATTACAGGGACTCTCTGCAACTATACTCAATGTGCGGGACAAAAATTGAGGCTATGATTAAGAAGTTGGAGTTCTTCTGTCTGCATTAACAAGGACAACACACAGGTATTTTCATCATAGTATGATTTTTTTTTGTGTGCAAATGAACTCATGTTTATGGACAATGTTAAATGTGATATAGCAAAGCACCTGAGTGAGTTGGTTTCGCAATTACGCAGGTACTTTCCCGAAACTGGATTCGTTATCCCTTTGATACCCTGCCTCCAGTCCACTTACCGATATCTGAACAAGAGAGCCTCATCGAAAAAACTCACACTAATTCTTATGTTTAATAAATGTATTATGTAGTGTGTGTGGCAGGCTTACAATGATGGCAAAAAATAAAATGTGAGAGTGCGATGACCCTGGTGCTAGAGGGGGTACGCAGCTGGATGTCAAATCAAAGTGTATTTGTCACGTGCGCCGAATACAACAGGTGTAGTAGACCTTACAGTGAAAGGCTTACTTACAGGCCAATAGTGCAAAACATGTATTAGGTGAACAGTAGGTAAGTAAAGCAATAAAACAACAGTAAAAAGACAGGCTATATACAGTATTACGGCTATAAAAGTAGCGAGGCTACATACAGACACCGGTTAGTCAGGCTGATTGAGGTAGTATGTATAGTGAAAGTGACTATGTATATATGATAAAAAGAGAGAGGCAGCAGCGTTAAAGAGGGTTGGTACACAATGCAAATAGTCCAGGTAGCCATTTGATTACCTGTTCAGGAGTCGTATGGCTTTGGGTAAAATCTGCTGAGAAGCCTTTTTGTCCTAGACTCCGGTACCGCTTGCCTTGCGGTTGAAGAGAGAACAGTCTATGACTGGCGTGGCTGGGGTCTTTGACAACTTTTGGGGCCTTCCTCTGACACCGCCTGGTGTAGAGGTCCTGGATGGCAGGCAGCTTAGCCCCAGTGATGTACTGGGCCATATGAACTACCCTCTGCAGTGCCTTGCGGTCAAGGGCAGAGCAATTGCCGTACCAGGCAGTGATGCAACCATGCTCTCAATGTTGCAGCTGTAGAACCTTTTGAGGATCTCAGGACCCATGCCAAATCTTTTTAGCTTCCAGAGGGGGAATAGGCTTTGTTGTGCCCTCTTCGCGACTGTCTTGGTGTGTTTGGACCATTCTAGTTTGTTGTTGTTGATGTGGACACCAAGGAACTTGAAGCTCTCAACCTGCTCCACTACAGCCTCGTCGATGAGAATGGGGGCGTGCTCGCTCCTCCATTTCCTGTAGTCCACAATCATCTCCTTAGTCTAGGATACATTGAGGGATAGGTTGTTATTCTGGCTCCACCCGGCCAGGTCTCTGACCTCCTCCCTATAGGCTGTCTCATCGTTGTCGGTGATCAGGCATACCACTGTTGTCGTCTGCAAATGTAATGATGGTGTTGGAGTCGTGCCTGGCCATGCAGTCGTGGGTGAACAGGGACTATAGGAGGGGACTGGGCACCCCTGGGGAGCTCCAGTTTTGAGGATAAGCGTGGCAGATGTGTTGCTACCTACCCTCACCACCTGAGGACGACCCGTTAGGAAGTCCAGGATCCAGATGCAGAGGGAGGTGTTTAGTCTCAGGATCCTTGGCTTTGTGATGAGCTTTGAGGGTACTATGGTGTTGAACGCTGAGCTGTAGTCAATTAAATAGCATTCTTACATAAGTGTTCCTTTTGTCCAGGTGGGAAAGGGCAGTGTGGAGTGCGATAGAGATTACATCATCTGTGGATCTGTTTGGGCGGTATGCAAATTGGAGTGGGTCTAGGGTTTCTGGGATAATGGTGTTGATGTGAGCCATTACCAACCTTTCAAAGCACTTCATGGCTACAGACGTGAGTGCTACGGGTCTGTAGTCATTTAGGCAGGTTGCCTTTGTGTTCTTGGGCACAGGGATTATGGTGGTCTGCTTGAAACATGTTGGTATTACAGACTCAATCAGGGACATGTTGAAAATGTCAGTGAAGACACCTGCCAGTTGGTCAGCACATGCCCGGAGCACACGTCCTGGTAATCTGTCTGTTCCCACAGCCTTGTGAATGTTGACCTGTTTAAAGGTCTTACTCACGTCGGCTACGGAGAGCGTGATCACACAGTCGTCCGGAACAGCTGATGCTCTCATGCATGCCTCAGTGTTGCTTGCTTTGAAGTGAGCATATAAGTGATTTAGATCATCTGGTAGGCTCGTGTCAATGGGCAGCTCGCGGCTGTACTTCCCTTTGTAGTCTGTAATAGTTTGCAAGCCCTGCAAAGATGAGCTTCGGAGCTGGTGCAGTATGATTCAATCTTAGCCCTGTATTGATGCTTTGCCTGTTTGATGGTTCGTCGCAGGGCATAGCAGCAGTTCTTGTAAGCTTCCGGGTTAGAGTCCCGCACCTTGAAAGCGGCAGCTCTACCCTTTAGCTCAGTGCGAATGTTGCCTGTAATCCATGGCTTCTGGTTGGGTCACTGTGGTGACGACTTCCTCGATGCACTTATTGATAAAGCCAGTGACTGATGTGGTGTACTCCTCAATGCCTTCGGAAGAATATCGGAACATATGTGATAGGAAAATAGTCCTATAGTTTAGCATCTGCTTCATCTGACCACTTTTTTTGTCACTGGTGCTTCCTGCTTTAATTTTTGCTTGTAAGCAGGAATCAGGAGGATAGTGTTGTGGTCGGATTTACCAAATGGAGGGCGAGGGAGAGCTTTGTACGCGTCTCTGTGTATGAAGTACAGGTGATCTAGAAATGTTTCCCTCTGGTTGCACATTTAACATGTTGATAGAAATTTGGTAGAACTGATTTCAGTTTCCCTGCATTAAAGGTTGAATGTTTGAAGGGGTACGGCACTATAAAAAGTTTGGGAACCACTGCTGTAGGGAATAGGGTGCTATTTTGGGAAGTAGGCTGTGGCTCTCCTTCAGTCTGATGTTCAGGTCCAATTAGTGGGGTCCAATCTTCACTTATTCATCTTTCCATGGGTTTATTTCTTCTGTCCCTTGTTCATTTGATTTTCTTCTTGTCTTTTTCCACAAAAAAAAGAGAACACTCCAGGTCAAATGATTATAGAACTCTTATTTTTCTCTCTGTGGATCAATCGTTCTCCCCGCTGTCATCACAAGCAAATGGATTCCTGAAGAAATAGAAAAAGGGGCCTTATTTAATTGGCTGTGGGTGACGAGACACAGTTCATTACCGCGCCATGCGTTCCCAGTGGTGTCTGGGGGTCTGTGCGTGTATTTGCGTGTGCGTGCTTGCATGCATGCGTGCGTGTGTGTGTGTGTGTGGAGACCACCAGTCTGGGGAAGTTAGAGCTGCTACTCGGAGATACTATCTAATCTCTGACCCTGCATCTCAAAGACACAGAGAAGAGAGAGAATATGATATATATTACACGTAGAGGTAGTGAGATATTGAGAGATGATAGAGGAGCAAAGTGACATGTGGAGATAATAAAAAAAGAAATGCGCTTGGATGGAACCAATAAGAGGTGAATACACGCGTGTGACTGGCATCGAATGAGCGCTTCCAGAATAATTCAGAATAGTCAAATACATTTTCTCACTCACGCACAATGAAGTTTTTTTCTTGTACATGCTAGTAGTATGTACACCAGAGGTGGGCAAAATAAGTCATATGTCGATTAACAGCGCCCACGGTGGATTTAGCAACAACAAGAATAATTGTCACTGAATGTGCCGCTTAGTTCATAGAACCGCGGTTACGTGAGTAACCTCCGATGTACGCCATATCAGCGGTTTCTGGGTCTAGCTTTTGATTGGTTGGAGTTATTAGCTCTTATTACCCCATTCCTGAAAGCTAAGACTCTCAGGAACACGCACGTGTCTTCTGTTTCGTCACAATGCTGCGAAACACAATTGATACTTAGTGATCTTCCCTGATGTTTTCCTGAACTTTCTAATATATGATGCATTTATTCCCTTTGTGATACAAGAATAACAATAATACACCTTTACAATATTTAAGTAATTTGACATATTTTGTTATTAGCCTCTTGAACATAAACTTGTTTGTAGTTTGTATCTAGAATTGTTAGAAAAGCCATAAAATGAAAACAATTTGAATTGGTCGATATTGCTATTATTGCCCACCCCTGGTGTACATGCTAGTAATGTGTACATGCTAGTCTGTAGGAGGACATATGCTGAATGTATGATACTGCACAGCATCTGCAACTTGACTGATTAAGGAGGATAGTCATTACTTTTTGCCACAGATGTTGTTGCCATAGTACTGTATTAATAATTTTATGATAGATTAAATCAGATGTTTAATTACATGATCTGTGCTTTTGCACCAGGACTGCATACCTCTTTTCTTTACCAGGAACAGTTACCCTTTATCAACATTTCTGTTTTCACATTAGTTAGTGCAAAAATAAGGGATTTAACAAAAGATCTCATTTCCATCCATAGTTTGTAATTCAGCCCCACATCTCATACCGCAGCTTTTTTTCTCATCCCTTTGAATCTTTACCCAATATCTAATTATCTTTTCCTTGTGACTCCATCCCTCCATCCTCTCCTCTAGGGAGTGAACAGTATGTTTCAGGTGTTCCTAACGGGGAACAACTCGGATCACTTCACCATTTCACCCACAGCGGTGCAGGGCCGTGCTGATATCAGGGTGAGGGTGGACGTGCCTCTGGACTACGAGAACATCCAAAGATACAGCTTCTCTGTAAGTTCACTCTGAACACACAAGCGTGCTCGCACACAGACACGAATGCACACACGCACGCATGCAAACTTGCTTACGGCATGTTTTTATCTCTGTTACAAACAAACTATCAGTAACATGTACTGTAATAAGCATGGCATCTACTGTATGGAGCACAGTAAGCAAAGACACTATGGGCGGGTGTCCCTGGAATCAGATTAAAGGGGTGTTTGCTACATACATTTTTTTACTTTTACATTAATGACTCAAATAACCATTTCAAATAACCATTTGAGTTGAGATTCTTTGCAGTTCACAAAATGATTATTTGCTCTTTTAGTGATAATTAAAATGTAGCTATTTTTGTGCAACCATGAGAGTGGCCAGTTTATCGAATGCGTTGTGTTATGCCATTACATATTATACATTACCAGTGATAGTGTCTTGTGAAATGATCACTTAAGAGCCTTGTGCCAATTGAGAGTGGTTGACTTAATCAGTCAGTAATTCTCAATTATCTTTATAGCTGTAGCTTACTTCAACTTGTCAATTAACACAATAATATCTCTGGATGTATTTTGCATGTTTTTTACCCCTTTTTCGCCCATATTTTGTGATAGCCAATTGGTAGAGGCGAAGGTCGATAACCATGCGTCCTCCATAACACGGCCCTGCCAAGCCACACTGCTTCTTGACACACTGCTCGCTTAATCTAGAAGCCAGCCGCACAAACGTGTCGGAGGAAACACCGTACAACTGCCAACTGTGTCAGCGTGCATGCGCTCGCCACAGGAGTCGCAAGAGCGACAAGGACATCCTGGCCGGACAAACCCGCACCTAACCCGGATGACGCTGGGCCAATTGTGCGAAGCCTCATGGGTCTCCCGGTCTCGGCCAACGGGGACACAGCCCGGGATCAAACCCGGGGCTGTAGTGAAGACTTAGTGCCTTAGACCGCTGGATTTTTAACTATATAATATGGCTGACCAGAACAAAAAAACCCTGTATGGTTCTTCAATAGTCTCTACAAAGAACCTTTCAATGATTCTTTATGAACCAACCATAAAGAACCATAAAAAGGTTCATATAAAAAACCATAACAAGGGTTCTATAAATATATATTTTTAAAGTTCTATGTTGTCCAAAAAAGGGTTGCAACCATAGTGGTGCAATATAGCAACTCTTTTAAATTGTTCTTTATAGAATCTTAGGTTCTTTATAGCACCAATTAGAATCTTATGAGCATGGTTCTTTATTGAACCTTCAAAAAAGGGTTCACTATAGCACAACAATATTATGCTATGGTTACAAGCCTAAGATCCCCTATTTGGTACTTGTTAGAACCATCATTTTTTTTTTGTGTAACCGGGTGGTAGCCGGCTAGTGATGGCTATTAAACAGTCTGATAGCCTTGAGATAAAAATAGCTTCTAAGTCTCTCTGTACCAGCTTTGATGCATCTGTACTGACCTCACCTTCTGGATGGTAGCGGGGTGAACAGGCCGTAGCTCGGGTGGTTGATGTCCTTGATTATCTTTTTGGATTTCCTGTGACATCGGGTGCTGGAGGGCAGTGTGCCCCTGGTGATGCGTTGGGCAGACCGCACCACCCTCTGGAGAGCCCTGCGGTTGCAGGCGGTGATGCAGCCCGACAGAATGCTCTCAATTGTGCATATGTAAAGGTTTGTGAGGGTTTTAGGGGCCAAGCCGAATTTCTTCAGCCTCATGAGGTTGAAGAGGTGCTGTTCCGCCTTCTTCACCAGACTGTCTGTGTGGGTGGACCACTTCCTCCCTCACTTCCTCCCTGTCTGTGTGGGCCCTCACTTCCTCCCTGTAGACTGTTTCGTCATTGTTGGTAATCAGGCCTACTACTGTTGTGTTGTCTGCAAACTTGATGATTGAGTTGAAGGCATGCGTGGCCACGCTGTCATGGGTGAACAGGGAGTACAGGAGGGGGCTGAGCACACACCCTTGTGGCCCCCTGTGTTGAGGATCAGCGAAGTGGAGGTATTGTTTCCTAACACCTGGGGGCAGCCTGTCAGGAAGTCCAGGACCCAGTTGCACGGGGCGGGATCCAGACTCAGGGCCCCGAGCTTAATGATGAGCTTGGAGGGTACTATGGTTTTGAAAGCTGAGCTATAGTCAATGAACAGCACTCTTACAAAGATATTCCTCTTGTCCAGATGGGATAAGGCAATGTGCAGTGCGATGGCGATTGCATCGTCTGTGGATCTATTGGGGAGGTATGCAAATTGAAGTGGGTCTATGACAGGAGTACTAGGGGATGATAGTAATTTAGTTCAGTTACCTTTGCTTTCTTGGGTACAGGAACAATGGTGGACATCTTGAAGCAAGTGGGGACAGCAGACTGGGATAGGGAGAGATTGAATATGTCAGTAAAACACTTCAGCCGGATGGTATGCGCATGCTCTTAGGACGCGGCTAGGGATGCCGTATGGGCCGGCAGTCTTGCGAGGGTTAACACACTTTAACGTCTTACTCAAGCAAGCCACGGAGATGGCTTACCCTGCTACATACATCTCATGTCTGAGCCGTTGAATTGCAACTCCACTTTGTCTCTATACTAACGTTTTGCCTGTTTGATTGCCTTACGGAGGGAATAACTACTACACTGTTTGAATTCAACCATATCCTCAGTAACCTTGCCATGGTTAAATGGGGTGGTTTGCACTTTCAGTTTTGCGCGAATACTGCCATCTATCCACAGTTTCTGGTTTGGGTAGGTTTTAATAGGTAAAGTGGGAACAACATCCCTTATACACTTCCTGGTGAACTCAGTCACCATGTCTGTGTATATGTCAATATTATTCTCAGAGGCTACCCGGAACATATCGCAGTCTGCGTGATCAAAACAATCTTGAATAATGGATTCCGATTGGTCAGACCAGCAGTGAATAGACCTTAGCATGGGTACTTCCTGTTTGAGATGCCTATAGGAAGGGAGGAGCAAAATGGAGTCATGATCTGAATTGCAGAAGGGAGGGTGGGGGAGGGCCTTGTAGGCATCCTGGAAGGGGGAGTAACAGGGGTTGAGCGAGTACTACAGTCAGAGTACTACAGTCAATGTGTTGATAGAACTTCTGTAGCGTTTTCCTCAAATTTGCTTTGTTAAAATGTTGCTCTTTATTCCAGCATTTTGGATTTGAGATCAAATATTTCATATGAAGCGATAGTACAGAATGTCACTTTATATTTGATGGTATTTTCATACATATCTGTTTAACTGTTTAGAAATTAAAGCACTTTGTGTATCTAGGCCCCCCTGTTGAAGTCATACTATAATTACAGTATTGTGAGAAATTCACTTAAAGTGTATAAAAACTGTCAAAAGTTTAGTATTTGGTCCCATATTCATAGCACGCAATGACTACATCAGGCTTGTGTCTCTACAAAGTTGTTGGATGCATTTGCAGTATCCTCTCTGAAAAAGGTTATACATACAGTAGCACCAAAAAGTATTCCTCTATGGCAGTGGTCACCAACCAATCTCCAAGGCATTCTTAGTCGATCACCAAACATTTCCGAGCAATAAGCCTTTCATTCCTATTTTTTAGATTAGTCTCGCGGTATGCGCACCCGATTCAGCTGGCCTGCGCGTGTTCCCATTTTGAACCATTCCATATGTTTTAATGTATAAATGCTGGCCATTGTCTGCAGCAACATAGCAGGTGTAAAATAAAGCTACAGCAAAACTGATACTGAAATTTCTGCACTTTTAAAACAATGACTATAAAGAGACTGTCAACGAATACAGCAAAGAGCTGCTGTTTAATAAGTTAGTGAGATGTTTAAGCTTACTCAGCATTGTCAAAACTTTCAACACTTTTATAAGCCATAAAATGTGTGTTCTCCCTACTTCCACTCGCACTACAACCAGCACTGCAGCTGCAATGAGTGAGTAGGGAAGTGGATAGATAGGCTTTCAATTTCTCTGGTCATAGGAGTAACAACATTAATTTGTGCACTGGGCAGAAAAAAATGTGGTGGTACTCGAGTTTCGCTATCAGCTGAAAAACGGTGTTCCTTTTTGGTCAGTGTCAGTGGAGGAAAGGGAGAGCAGAGGAATGAGAGGCAGACCCTCAGTCAGCTTCCCTCCCCCTCCACTGAGACTGACCATCAGATGTAGGCTCTATAAGCCCAGCAAAAAAATGTAAAGTGATTTATTAAAATGTATGCTCACTCAGTAATACACAAGTAATACAACAACTGATCTATTACCAGTGTGATAGTATAGCCTACCTCAAATATTGGTCTGAGATCAATGTATTGGCAGGACAATTCAAGCAAAAATAATTATGGTATAATGTTTTGGGCCCACGGCCTACTGCACAAAACTCATAACTACAGTACTGTTTTTAAATAGGTTAATGTTGCATAGGCTTGTGTTGTTAAGTCATGTAAAAAAATTTAACATTTAGATCTCGGCTTGTATTTTGACTCTAGTGATCTCGACTCAAAAACGGTTGGTGATCATGCCCTATGGGGACAAGCCGAAAAACTCTCTATGTTCTGCTAAGCACAATTTTTCTGAGATTGCACTGAAGAATAAAAATAAAGAAATGCAACCCATGCCTGATTTGGCCTGTATACGATGAGTTTCAGGCCACTGTATTAGGGTAAAGCTAAACATAAGGTCTTATGAGATATGTATTTATTGTACTGTCATAAAGAGTAACTATAATGATAACATTTGCCTAAAACCTCACTTGGTGAAGGCCACATGACTGAAAACGAATGAATTCAACAACAACATCTATGTCCCGAACAAATACAGTCGTGGATGGTAACTCTACAATTCACTCCAAGTCAAAAAGCAAGGAGCACTGGGAAATTATATTGGAGGCATGCCGTAGTTACACAAAATGTTCAAGCTGATTCAACTCAAATCTGGACCCCCTACAGGGTGACAGTGACTCTATTAGTTTGAGTTATGATAACAAAATCGCTTTAAGTAACTGTTCTCATATATATTAAGTGCAATGGGCTTCCTCAAATGTATTCAGTAATGACAGCATAATGGGGTTTACAGTGTATAGCTATAAATACAGTATAGGATCATCTGACTAATGCCACTTCAGGTGGAACACGTGTGCTCCCTCTCCGGCCTCTAGGTCACCAGGCTGCTCGTTATGGCGCACACCTGTCACCATCGTTACGCACGTCTCCAGACTCACCTGGACTCCATCACCTCCCTGATTACCTTCACTATATATGTCACTACTTTCGGTTTCTTCCCCAGGCATTATTGTTTTTGTTCCAGTGTCATGTCTGTGCGTTGTTTATGTTTCTTATTTTGTGTTTAGTTGCGTTTATTTATTAAAACACTCAATCCCTGAACTTGTTTTCCCAGACTCTCAGACCGCTTGTTACACACGTACTGTACATACAGTACATGTGTACTGACAGCCAATCATTGGCTTGCGAGAAATGAACTGTATGTTTTGGTTCTATTCTCATGTGATCATGAGATTGTCCCTGTAATGACTGTATACAAACTAAGAATAATGCTGCAAAATTTCACTTATGCGACAATGCCATAGCAGAAGACACTGTCTAGCTCAGACTTTAAAAATCAGCACTCAGTGCTGCAGACTTGGTTGAGCATTTAAATGTATATTGTGTTACTTCACCGCCACTATTTACCAAAACATTTGATATTGTGTTTTGGATCCTTAAAACGGAATAAAGTTTAAAGTATGACATGTTTTAAACTAATTTCAGTCTGTTAATTAAGTTCAAAACAAAGTACATGAGCATATGCATAGAAAGTGGATACGCATGGATGCATGTCACAATGGTAAAATGTAAAAACAACTGTAGTTAGCAAAACAGTGTAGAAATGATTGCTAACTAGCTAAGCATATTGGCTGTCTGTGGGGCAAAACAATTAACTTATTTACCATTAATAAGCCACCGCAGATCTATTTTCTGGCAAATGCAACACTGTACTAAAATTGCCCAGGTGTCTCCAGTAATGTTTACTTTTTGATGTTCTATGACGTCTCCACTCCTGTCTAGAACATTGATGTGTTCAAGTAATCAGAGACTCTTCTCTATATCTTTTTCAGCTATATGCCAATGAGTCCATGTCAGAACATGTGGGTTTTGCCCGTATCTTCATTGACCTGATCAATGAGAATGACAACCGGCCCATCTTCCTTAAATCCCTGTATAACATCAGTCTGCCTGAGAACACACCCAGAGGAACCTCCCTCCTACGCATCCAGGTAAGGTTATCACTGCAACACGCTAGCTACAACACACTGTAACAAACACTCCCTGAAGCACACTGTCTCATGCTGTTGTATGGTGTCTGTTGTGCTGTAACACACATTGCCTAGCAGTGGAGACTCCTCAGAGGAGCAAGGAGAGGACCATCCTTCTCAGTAAAGTTCAAAAAGTTTTCATTTTAAATAAAACTATACTAAATATAATCACGTCACCAAATACTTTATTAAAACACTATTTTGCAATGAAGGTCTACAGTAGCTTCAACAGCACTCTATTGGGTAGCACAATGGTGTAACCAGAGGACAGCTAGCTTCCGTCCTTCTCTGGGAACATTGACTTCAATACAAAACCTAAGAGGCTCATGGTTCTCACCCCTTTCCATGGACTTACACAGTAACTATGAAAACTTCTGGGGGACGTCCTCCAACCTATCAGAGCTCTTGAACTGACATGTTGTCCACCCAATCAAAGGATCAGAGCATGAATCTAGTACTGAAAGCATAAGGTACAGCTAGCTAGCACTGCAGTGCATGAAATGTGTTGAAATGTGTTGAGAAAGACAATAGTTGAACAGTTTTGAACAAATTAATTTCTTCATAAATGATCAGTTTTCTTACTTAATTAGCAAATGCAGCCAGCTAGTTTAGCCTACTCAAACACACTGCTCAAACAGAGGGATGCTATATTAGGTAGCTGGTTATGACTATCCAACACAACACTTCCAAGTCAAGGTAAGTTTAATGACAAAGTGAAAACAGGTTTTAATCAATTTGAGCAAATTTATAAAAATAAAAAAGTGAAATAACTTTTTACATAAGCACTCAGACCCTTTGCTATAAGACTTTAAATTGAACTCAGGTGCATCCTGCTTCCATTGAGCATCCTTGAGATGTTTCTACAACTCGTGTTAGTGTTTTTGGCGTCCACCTGTGGTAAATCCAATTGATTGGACATGATTTAGAAAGGCACACACTTGTCTATATAAGGTCCCACAGTTGACAGTGCAAGTCAGAGCAAAAACCAAGCCATGAGATCAAAGGAATTGTCCGTAGAGATCAGAGACAGGATTGTGTTGAGGCACAGATCTGGGGAAATGGTACCACAACATTTCTGGGGCATTGAAGGTCCCTAAGAACACAGTGGCCTCCATCATTCTTAAATGAAAGAATTTTGGAACCACTATGACTCTTCCTAAAGCTGTCCGCCTGGCCAAACTGAGCAATCGGGAGAGAAGGGCCTTGGTCAGGGAGGTGAGCACTCCACCAATGGAGTGCATTTGGTGGAGTGGTGGAGGTGAGCACTCCACCAATCAGGCCTTTATGGTAGAGTGGCCAGAGAGTGGCCAGACGTAAGCAACTCCTCTGAATGCCAAGCGTCACATATGTAGGAAACCTGGCACCATTCCTACAGTGAAGCATGGTGGTGGCAGCATCATGCTGTGAGGATGTCTTTCAGCAGCAGGGACTGGGAGACTAGTTGGGATCAAGGGAAAGAGGAACGAAGCAAAGTACAGAGAGATCCATGATGAAATGCTGCTCCAGAGTGCTCAGGGCCTTAGACTGGGGTAGACTTGTAAGGTTCACCTTACAACAGGACAACAACCCTAAGCACACAGACAAGACAATGCAGGAGTGGCTTCGGGACAAGTCTCTGAATGTCCTTGAGGGGCCCAGGCAGAGCCCGGACTTGAACATATGTGGGAAGTCCTTCAAGACTGTTGGAAAAGCATTCCTCATGAAGCTGGTTGAGAGAATGCCAAAAGTGTGCAAAGCTGTCCTCAAGGCAATGGGTGGCTACTTTGAAGAATCTCAAATATAAAATATATTTTAATTTGTGTAACACTTGTGTGCTCACTACATAATTGCACATGTGTTATTTCATAGTTTTGATGTCTCCGCTATTTTATAATGTAGAAAATAGTAAAAATAAAGAAAAACCCTTGAATGAGTACGTGTGTTCAAACTTTTTACTGGTACTGTAGCTCTAGTCGATGCTGTTGGTTCCTTGATTGTGCGGGGACGGCTCACAGTTCACATACAATTATAGTGAATTTGTATTTGATTTTGAATAAGGAATTTTTTATATTTTCACAATTACTTGGGTGGCACTAACTTAAGCTATACAGAATATCTCACCACCATGCATTTCCATCTCCTACTCTATCTCCTTTATTCCTTTTTCAAGCGTGCTGAGGAGCTGTCAACAGTTTAGTGAAATATAGTAGAAAGAGGAGGAAGGGAAGCGCTACTAAGGTACATTATAGTAAATGTTGGTAGATAGAAGGTGCTCTTTGGTAAAAGGGGTAAATTGGTCATCAAAAAGAAAGGAGGACCAATGCACTCTTCATATAATTAATTAAAATGCCTTTAATAGAAACAACGTTTTTTTTAAACCGATGCGTTTCGGCTGCATGGCTTCGTCAAGGAGTCCAAAAAAAAAAAAAATACAATGAGTTTAGTGAAATAAGTTTAGTTGCGAAAATATGTTACTATCTATGTATCCGAAACAGCCTTCACTTGGTTTCCCAAATTAAACACTGGGTAGCTGCAGAAACAGGCTTGGAGAGCCCATGGGCGGAATATGACCTGTCGCGGAGTAAGAGCATGCTCTTCAAACAGTGGTTGATGCATGAAGTGAAATGGGGGCTCTTATATTTATAGTGTAGCATATTTATTTATGCTCCACTATAAAACCGAGGTAAGCGGAAAGCGTGCAGCCTCCATTCACTATTCAAGTGCATACAGATGACATTCCTTTTTTCCCCTGTTCCTGCCCATTTGATAAAGGGCCATTCTAAATTGAATATATTTTACGTATTATTAGTAGGGACAAGATTACATTGAAAATAGTCTGATGGGTGAAAATATGATCACTTGATGAGAGAAAAGCTGTGCAGCCTGAGGCAAGGAACAGAGCGCACACTTTCTCAAATCATTGATTGTCTGCATCATGCAGACCATATATGTTTTGATTTCTAAGACATTCTAATGTTTGTATCAGTCACAACTAAAGTTGACAAATAACTCTAAGTCTAGCATATAGGACCTGTTTCAAATGATGACTTTGACGCTACATAGCAACTTCATATGCGTACTTGCTTAGGAATGGGAAAAATATCCTTTCTATTTATTTCAGCTAAGTTCAATTATATTCTTCTTACTATAAAATCATATAATATAATGGAATGGAACTTATAAACATATAATTTCAGATAAGGAAACAAGCCTACAGCCTATGGCATGGAGCTCAGCCAGATAACATACAGTATGCCAACTTGTATTCGGTTCTTTTGAAATACATTTTCTTCATATCATAATGTTTCTTTAGACATGATCAAAATAAATAATGGATTTTTTGTGATGGTGTATATTCAATTGATTTATTGTACTTTTTTAAATGTACACTGAACGAAAATATAAACACAACATGCAACAATTTTAAGGATTTTACTGAGTTACAGTTCATATAAGGAAATCAGTCAAATGAAATAAATGTATTAGGCACTAATCTATGGATTTCACATGACCGGAAATACAGATATGCATCTGTTGGTTGCAGAGAACTTTTTAAAAAGTAGGGGTGTGAATCAGAAAACCAGTCAGTATCTGGTTGTGACCACCATTTGCCTTATGCAGGGCGAAACAAATCCTTCCCGTAGAGTTGATCAGGCTGTTGATTGTAGCCTGTGGAATGTTGTCCCACTCCTCTTCAATGGCTATTCGAAGTTTCTGGATATTTGCGGGACCCGGAACATGCTGTCGTACACGTAGATCGATAGCATCCCAAACATACTCAATAGGTGACATATCTGGTGAGTATGCTGGCCCTTTTCAGCTTTCAGGAATTGTGTACAGATTCTTGCGACATGGGGCCGTGCATTAACATGCTGAAACATGAGGTGATGGCGGCGGATGAATGGCACGACAATGGGTCTCGTCACAGTATCTCTGTGCATTCAAATTGCCATAGATGAAATGCAATTGTGTTCTTTATCCGTAGCTTAAGCCATACCATAACCCCGCCACCACCTTGGGGAACTATGTTCACAACGTTGACATCAGCAAACCGCTCGCCTACTTGCTCTCTGCCATCTGCCCAGTACAGTTGAAAATGGGATTCATCCTTGAAGAGCACACTTCTCCAGCGTGCCAGTGGACATCGAAGGTGAGCATTTGCCCACTGAAGTTGGTCACAATGCCAAACTGCAGACAGGTCAAGTTTCTGTGCAAATCCACAGTTTCATCAGATGGTCTCAGACGATCCCGCAGGTGAAGAAGTAAGATGTGGACATCCTGGGCTGTCGTGGTTAAACTTGGTCAGCGGTAGTGAGGCCAGCTGGACGTACTGCCAAATTCTCTAAAATGAAGTTGGTGGCAGCTTATGATAGAGAAATGAACATTACATTTTCTGGCACAGCTCTGGTAGACATTCCTGCAGTCAGCATGCCAATTGCACACTGCCTCAAAACTTGAGACTGTGGCTTTGTGTTGTGTGACAAAACTGCACATTTAGAGTGGCCTTTTTTTGTCCCCAGCACAATGTGCATCTGTCAAATGATCAGGCTTGGAACCCCTTACAAAATACTTTTAAACAGGAACAACTTGTCCAATTGGTGTTTTTAAATCATTGATGGAGGATTTTGAGGCTGATTCCCTGACCTGTCAATGTTTTTAATTTGCTGTTTTACGATTTTGTTATACTCTTGTGAATTCTGTTTTTGTTTACTATATTACCTGTAGTTTTTCATGTTGGCTGTCTGTTATTGTGTAATGACTTGGTACTGCCTATCTTGGCCAGGATGCTCTTGAAAAAGATATTTCAAATCTCTATGAGCCCTTCCTGGTTAAATAAAGGTTAAATATATATATTTTTATATGCTGTTTAAAGCATCTTGATATGTCACACCTTTCAGGTGGATGGATTATCTTGGCAAAGGATACATGCTCACTAACAGGGATGTAAACAAATTTGTACACAACATTTACGGATGGAATATTTAATTTCAGCTCATGAAACATGGAACCAACACTGCATCATCTGCATCCTAGTACCTCCCTGCCTTTACCCTCTATGTTTAATCCATACCAAGGACAGAGGTCACCATCATCTATATCCTGACCTAGCAGTGAGAAGGTTACTTAGGACGGGTCCCAAATGACACCCTATTCCCTACATAAATGCATTATTTTTTGACCAGGGCTCATTTGGGATGCATACCCAGGTATCAGCACAGAGTCCACTTAATAACTCTGGATTATTATTCATTACCATTCATTTAAATGACAGTAACTCACACACACACACACACACACACACACACACACACACACACACACACACACACACACACACACACACACACACACACAGAGTGGCTGGCCATCTCCTCTGACTAAACAGATGTTTCTCCCACGCCTCCAGGCTCTGTCCATAAATACCTGTTCGAGCTCGGACAGCTTTATGGCTGACACACACACACAGTCCTGTGTCACCCTGCCTCATCATTCACTGCCTTCCCTCAAGGTCAGCACATGGCCAGAGCAGAGAATCATCATGCTAGAGCCCAACAGACAGCATCACACAGTCATCACATGTGTGTGCAAGTGCATGTGTGAATGTACATGTAAAGCCCTGTACAAGATTCACGTGCGTACATACACTACCATTCAAAAGTTTGGAGTCACTTAGAAATGTCCCTGTTTTTGAAAGAAAAGCACATTTTTGGTACATTAAAATAACATTGAATTGATCAGAAATAAAGTGTATTGACATTGATAATGTTGTAAATGACTTTTGTAGCTGGAAACAGCTGATTTTTAATGGAATATCTACATAGTTGTACAGAGGCCCATTATCAGCAACCATCACTCCTGTGTTCCAATGACACGTTGTGTTAGCTAATCCAAGTTTATAATTTTCTAAGGCTAATTGATCATGGCGTACTGGTAAAAGAAGCAATAAAACTGTCCTTCTTTCAACTAGTTGAGTATCTGGACCATCAGAATTTGTGGGTTCGATTACAGGCTCAAAATGGCTAAAAATAAAGACCTTTCTTCTGAAACTTGTTTGTCTAGTGAAGACGCGACTCTGGGATGCTGGCCTTCTAGGCAGAGTTGCAAAGAAAAATCCAAGATGGGCAAAAGAACACAGACTCTGGACAGAGGAACTCTGCCTAAAAGGTCAGCATCCCGGAGTCGCCTCTTCACAGTTTTCATTGAGACTGGTGTTTTCCGGGTCCTATTTAATGAAGCTGTCAATTGAGGACTTGTGAGGCGTCTGTTTTAGAGGTTGACCGATTAATCGGAATGGCCGATTAATTGGGGCCGATTTCAAGTTTTCATAACAATCAGACATCTGTATTTTTGGACACTTTTTTTACACCTTTATTTAATTGGGCAAGTCAGTTAAGAACACACTCTTATGTTCAATGACGGCCAGGGAACGGTGGGTTAACTGCCTTGTTCAGGGGCAGAAGGAAAGATTTTTACCTTGTCAGATCGGGGATTCAATTTTTCAACCTTACGGTTAACTAGGACAATATGAGGACAATACAGTGCCACTGACACGGCCTGCAACGAAAACATGCGGTCTCTCCTTCACTGCAGCCGAGGTGTGTAAGACATTTAAACGCGATAACCCTCGCAAGGCTGCAGGCCCAGACGGCATCCCCAGCCGCGCCCTCAGAGCATGCGCAGCCCAGCTGGCCGGTGTGTTTACGGACATATTCAATCAATCCCTATACCAGTCTGCTGTTCCCACATGCTTCAAGAGCGCCACCATTGTTCCTGTTCCTAAGAAAGCTAAGGTAACTGAGCTAAACGACTACCGCCCCGTAGCACTCACTTCCGTCATCATGAAGTGCTTTGAGAGACTAGTCAAGAACCATATCACCTCCACCCTACCTGACACCCTAGACCCACTCCAATTTGCTTACGGCTCAAATAGGTCCACAGACGATGCAATCTCAACCACACTGCACACTGCCCTAACCCATCTGGACAAGAGGAATACCTATGTGAGAATGCTGTTCATCGACTACAGCTCGGCATTCAACACCATAGTACCCTCCAAGCTCGTCATCAAGCTCAAGACCCTGGGTCTCGACCCCGCCCTGTGCAACTGGGTACTGGACTTCCTGACGGGCCGCCCCCAGGTGGTGAGGGTAGGCAACAACATCTCCTCCCCGCTGATCCTCAACACTGGGGCCCCACAAGGGTGCGTTCTGAGCCCTCTCCTGTACTCCCTGTTCACCCACGACTGCGTGGCCACGCACGCCTCCAACTCAATCATCAAGTTTGCGGACGACACCACAGTGGTAGGCTTGATTACCAACAACGACGAGACGGCCTACAGGGAGGAGGTGAGGGCCCTCGGAGGGTGGTGTCAGGAAAATAACCTCACACTCAACGTCCTTCTGGTCCTTCTGTGGCTCAGTTGGTAGAGCATGGTGCTTGTAACGCCAGGGTAGTGGGTTCGATTCCCGGGACCACCCATACGTAGAATGTATGCACACATGACTGTAAGTCGCTTTGGATAAAAGCGTCAGCTAAATGGCATATATTATTATTATTATATAAAACTAAGGAGATGATTGTGGACTTCAGGAAACAGCAGAGGGAACACCCCACTATCCACATCGATGGAACAGTAGTGGAGAGGGTAGCAAGTTTTAAGTTCCTCGGCATACACATCACAGACAATCTGAATTGGTCCACTCACACAGACAGCATCGTGATGAAGGCGCAGCAGCGCCTCTTCAAACTCAGGAGGCTGAAGAAATTCGGCTTGTCACCAAAAGCACTCACAAACTTCTACAGATGCACAATCGAGAGCATCCTGGCGGGCTGTATCACCCCCTGGTTCGGCAACTGCTCCGCCCTCAACCGTAAGGCTCTCCAGAGGGTAGTGAGGTCTGCACAACGCATCACCGGGGGCAAACTACCTGCCCTCCAGGACACCTACACCACCCGATGATACAGGAAGGCCATAATCATCAAGGACATCAACCGCCCGAGCCACTGCCTGTTCACCCCGCTATCATCCAGAAGGCGAGGTCAGTACAGGTGCATCAAAGCTGGGACCGAGAGACTGAAAAACAGCTTCTATCTCAAGGCCATCAGACTGTTAAACAGCCACCACTGACATTGAGTGGCTGCTGCCAACACACTGACACTGACACTGACTCAACTCCAGCCACTTTAATAATGGGAATTGATGGGAAATGATGTAAATATATCACTAGCCACTTTAAACAATGCTACCTTATATAATGTTACTTACCCTACATTATTCATCTCATATGCATATGTATATACTGTACTCTACATCATCGACTGCATCCTTATGTAATACATGTATCACTAGCCACTTTAACTATGCCACTTTGTTTACATACTCATCTCATATGTATATACTGTACTCGATACCATCTACTGTATCTTGCCTATGCTGCTCTGTACCATCACTCATTCATATATCCTTATGTACATATTCTTTATCCCCTTACACTGTGTATAAGACAGTAGTTTTGGAATTGTTAGTTAGATTTCTTTTTGGTTATTACTGCATTGTCAGAACTAGAAGCACAAGCATTTCGCTACACTCGCATTAACATCTGCTAACCATGTGTATATGACAAATACAATTTGATTTGATTTCAACTAGTCCAACGCTCTAACCACCTGCTTTACATTGCACTACACGAGGAGCCTGCATGTTACGCAAATGCAGTAAGAAGCCAAGGTAAGTTGCGAGCTAACATTAAACTTATCTTATAAAAAACAATCAATCATAATCACCAGTTAACTACACATGGTTGATGATATTACTAGTTTATCTAGCCTGTCCTGCGTTGCATATAATCGATGCGGTGCACATTCGTGAAAAAGGACTGTTGTTGCTCCAAACATAAACATCAATGCCTTTCTTAAAATCAATACACACGTATATATATTTTAAACCTGCATATTTAGCTAAAATAAATCCAGATTAGCAGGCAATATTTAACTAGGTGAAATTGTGTCACTTCTCTTGCGTTCATTGCACGCAGAGTCAGGGTATATGCAACAGTTTGGGCCGCCTGGCCCGTTGCGAACTAATTTGCCAGAATTTTACATAATTATGACATAACATTCAAGGTTGTGCAATGTAACAGGAATATTTAGACTTATGGATGCCACCCGTTAGATAAAATATGGAACGGTTCCATATTTCACTGAAATAATAAACATTTTGTTTTCGAGATGATAGTTTCCGGATTCGGCCATATTAATGACCTAAGGCTCGTATTTCTGTGTGTTTATTATATTATAATTAAGTCTATGATTTGATATTTGATAGAGCAGTCTGACTGAGCGGTGGTAGGCACCAGCAGGCTCGTAAACATTAATTCAAACAGCACTTTCGTGCGTTTTGCCAGCAGCTCTTTGCAATGCTTCAAGCATTGTGCTGTTTATGACTTCAAGCCTATTAGCTCCCGAGATTAGGCTGCTGTAACCGATGTGAAATGGCTAGCTAGTTAGCGGGGTGAGCGCTGATAGCGTTTCAAACGTCACTCGTTCTGAAACCTGGAGTGGTTGTTCCCCTTGCTCTGCATGGGTAACGCTGCTTCGAGGGTGGCTGTTGTCGATGTGTTCCCAGGTCGAAGCGAGGAGAGGGACGGAAGCTATACTGTTACACTGTCAATACTAAAGTGCCCACAAGAACATCCAATAGTCAAAGGTATATGAAATACAAATGGTATAGAGATAAATAGTCCTATAATTATTATAATAACTACAACCTAAAACTTCTTACCTGGGAATATTGAAGACTCATGATAAAAGGAACCACCAGCTTTCATATGTTCTCATGTTCTGAGCAAGGAACTTAAAAGTTAGCTTTCTTACATGGCACATATTGCACTTTTACTTTCTTCTTCAACACTTTGTTTTTGCATTATTTAAACCAAATTGAACATATTTCATTCTATATTTGAGGCTAAATTGATTTTTATTGATGTTTTAAGTTAAAATAAGCGGTCATTCAGTTATTGTTGGAATTGTCATTATTACAAATAAAATAAAAGTTTAAAATCGGCCGATTAATAATTATCAGCTTTTTTTTGGTCCTCTAATAAATCGGCATCGAAGTTGACAACTCATAATCGGTCGACCTCTAGTGTGTTTCTCAAACTATACACTCTAGGCTCGAGGCCTACCACTCCTCTTTCTATTCTGGTTAGCAATGATCCCCAACATCTTAATAGACCTTGAAGAATTATGAAAATATTAGAGACTCACCCAAGAAGACTTACAGTTGGAATAGCTGCCAAAGGTGTTTCTAACATGTATTGACTGTATTGAATACTTATGCAACGAGTATATTTTAGTTATTTAATTTCTATCAAACAAAACAAAAATATTTCTATCACTTTGACATTAGAGTTTTTTGTGTAGATTGTTGACAAAAAATGAAAGTTAAATAAATTTTAATCCCAGTTTGTAACACAATAAAATGAGTGGTGGTCAGGCCGAATAGATATAATCATTTATACAATGCAAATGAAAGGCACTTTTCACAGTGATTTTAAAAATCACCTGAAATTTTATTGAAATGCCTTGTTTAGACAATTATATATGATTCAACTGATTATGGTTTATGTATGTACAGCCCTTACCCAATGCATCACTCCATTGCCCCCCCCACACTCACACACACACAAACACATTCATGCATGCACACACACACACAGAAATACACACAGACTGTTTAATATTTATCTGCTGCTGTGTTACTTATCATTATCAATATTTATTGTGATTAAGTCTCTGTCCGGTTCTATCTTTCTCTCCATCTGTCTCTTTCTCTCCCTGGAGAATTTAGACTGGCATCTCCTATCAGTAAAATTGCTCATTGTTTTTTCTCTTCCATGGGTTTGAGTGTGTTTGTATTCTTTCATTTCTTATTTATTGCCTCCAATCATATTTTCAGTTCCTCTCTTTCCCTTAGCCATTGTAGCACTAATGGATTTCAGGGCCTGTCAATGTGTTTGAGAGAAACAGTGGGTGTTTGGAAAATATTCATTCACAATGGCCATTTTCTTCTCACTCTTTGTCCTATTATCCTGTTCTCCTCTCCAGTCCTTCAGTATTTTACCCTTCCTTCTCTAGAAATAGGAAAATCACTCGTACATCTGAAGATACCTGTTGCAGGTGAATGGGAAATATTACACTGTAAAATGTACTTTCAACCTATAAATACTGGCATCAGAGTTGCTAGGTTAATACTGTAATTTGGTTTTACTGCAGGGATGCTGTAAAATGTTTTACATTAAGAAATATTATACAATTAATTGTAATGAATGAATGAATTTAATTAATTTAAGAGAAGCAGGATTTGTATTTTATAGTATTTTACTGTAATTACATGAGATTGGTGCAAGCAGGTACTGTGTGTGTGTATATATAGAACACACACACAGTACCAGTCAAAAGTTTGGACACACCTACTCATTCAAGGCTTTTTCTTTATTATGAAGGCATCAAAACTATGAAATAACACATATGGAATCATGTAGTAACCAAAAAAGTTTAAAACAAATCAAAATATATTTTATATTCTTCAAAGTAGCCACCCTTTGCCTTTTAGACAGTTTAGCATTCTCTCAACCAGCTTCATGAGGTAGTCACCTGGAATGCTTTTTCAACAGTTTTGAAGGACTTCTCACATGTGCTGAGCACTTGTTGGCTGCTTTTCCTTCACTCTGCGGTCCAACTTATCCCAAACCATCTCAATTGGATTGAGTTCGGGTGATTGTGGAGGCCAGGTCATCTGATGCAGCAGTCCATCACTCTCCTTCTTGGTCAAATAGCCCTTACTCGGCCTGGAGGTGTGGTTTGGGTCATTGTTGTGTTGAAAAACAAATGACAGTCCCACTAAGCTGAAACCAGATGGGATGGCGTGCAAAATGCTGTGGTAGCCATGCTGGTTAAGTGTGCCTTGAATTCTAAATAAATCAATGACATTGTCACCAGCAAAGCACCCCACATCATCACACCTCCTCCTCCATGCTACACCGTGGGAACCACACATGCAGAGATCATCCGTTCACCTACTCTTAGTCTCACAAATACATGGAGGTTGGAACCAAACATCACAAATTAGGACTCATCAGACCAAAGGACATTTTTCCACCAGTTTAATGTCCATTGCTTGTGTTTATTGGCCCTGATAATTGGTGTCCTTTAGTAGTGGTTTCTTTGCAGTAATTTGACCATGAAGGCCTGATTCACACAGTCTCCCCTGAACAGTTGATGTTGAGATGTGTCTGTTACTTGAAATCTGTGAGGTGCAATCTGAAGTGCAGTTAATTGATTATTTCTGAGGCTGGTAACTCTAATGAATTATCCTCTGCATCAGAGGTAATTATTGATTTTCCTTTCCTGTGGCAGTCCTCATCAGAGCCAGTTTCATCATAGCGCCTTATGGTTTTTGCAACTGCACTTGAAGAAACTTTCAAAGTTCTTGACATTTTCTGGATTGACTGATATCCATGGCTTAAATTAATGATGGACTGTTGTTTCTCTTTGTTTAATTGAGCTGTTATTGCCATAATATGGACTTGATCCTTTACCAAATAGGGCTATCTTTTGTATACCACCCCTACCTTGTAACAACACAACTGATTGGCTCAAACGCATTAAAAAGGAAATACATTTCCACAAATGAACTTTTAACAAGGCACACCTGTTAATTGAAGTACCAGTGACTGACTCAATAGGAAGTGGTCTGAGGATGCAGATGCAGATGCTAAGCTACAGCACTGTTTTGCTTGCACAGACTAGAATATGTTCTGGCATTCTTCCGATGGCATTGTGGAGTACACCGCATTAGTCACTGCCGTCATCAATAAGTGTATCGATGACTTTGTCCCCACAGTGACTGTACCCCAACCAGAAGCCATGGAATACAGGCAATATCCACACTGAGCTTAAGGGTAGATCTGCCGCTTTCATTGAGCGGGACTCTACCCGGATGCTTAAAAGAAATCCAGCTAAACCCTTCTACGAACCATCAAACAGGCAAAGCGTCAATACAGAACTAAGATTGAATCGTACTACACCGGCTCTGACACTCGTCGGATGTGGCAGGGCTTGCAAACTATTATGGACTGCAAAGGGAAGCACAGACGCAAGCTGCTCAGTGACACAAGCCTACCAGACGAGCTAAATAACTTCTATGCTCGTTTTGAGGCAAGCAACACTTAAGCATGCATGAGACCATCAGCTGTTCCGTACGACTGTGTGATCAAGCTCTCCGTAGCTGATGTGAGTAAGACCTTTAGACAGGTCCACATTCACAAGATCGCAAGGCAAGGGATTACCTGGACTTGTATTCCGAGCATGCGCTGATCAACTGGCAAGTGTCTTCATTGACATTTTCAACCTCTCACTGATCGAGTCTTTAATACCAACATGCTTCAAGCAGACCACCATAGTCCCTTTGCCCAAGAACACCAAGGTGACCTTCCTAAATGACTACTAACCTGTGGCACTCATGTCTGTAGTCATGAAAGGCTGGTCATGGCTCACATAAACTCCATCATCCCAGAAACCCTAGATCCACTACAATTTGCATACCGGACCAACAGATCCACAGATGATGCAATCTCTATTGCACTTCACACTGTCCTTTTCCACCTGGCCAAAAGGAACACATACGTGAGAATGCTATTCATTGACTACAGCTCAGTGTTCAACACCCAATTGCCCTCAAAGTTCATCACTAAGCTAAGGACCCTGGGACGAAACACCTCCTTTGCAACTGGATCCTGGACTTCCAGACGGGCCACGCTGCCATGATGATCCTCAACACAGGGGCCCCTCGGGGGGGTGCTCAGTCCCCTCCTGTACTCCCTGTTCACCCACGACTGCATGGCCAAGCACGACTCCAACACCATCATTAAGTTTGCAGACGACACAACAGTGATCACCGATAACGATGAGACAGCCTATAGGGAGGAGGTCAAAGACCTGGCAGTGTGGTGCCAGGATAACAACCTCTCTCTCAACGTGATCAAAAAGGAGATGGTTGTGGACTACAGAAGACGGAGGACCGAGCATGCCCCCATTCTCATCTATGGGGTTGTAGTAGAGCAGGTTGGGAACTTCAAGTTCCTTGGTGTCCACATCACCAACAAACTAACCTCGTCCAAACACACAGTCGTAAAGAGGGCACGACAACTCCTATTCACTGAGAAGATTTGGCGCAGGTCTTCAGATCCTCAAAAAGTTCTACATCTGCACCATCGAGAGCATCCTGACTGGTTGCATCACCGCCTGGTATCGCAACTGCTCCGCCTCTGGTTGCATCACCGCCTGGTATTGCAACTGCTCCGCCTCTGGTTGCATCACCGCCTGGTGTCGCAACTGCTCCGCCTCTGACCTAAGGCACTACGGCCCAGTACATCACTGGGGCCAAGCTTCCTGCCATCCAGATCCTCTATACCAAGAGGAGGGCCCAAAAAATTGCCAAGGACCCCAGCCACCCTAGTCATAGATTGTTCTCTCTGCTACCACATGGCAAGCGGTAGCAGAGCGCCAAGTCGAGGTCCAAAAGACAGCTTCTACCCCCAAGCCATAAGACTCCTGAACAGCTAATCAAATGGCTACCCAGACTATTTGCATTGTACCCACCCCACCCCCATTTCTACACTGCTGCTACGCTCTCTTTATTATCCATGCATAGTCACTTTACCTCTACCTACATGTACATAATACCTCGATGTACGGTGTCCCCGCACATTGACTCTGTACTGAAACCTCCTGTATATAGCCTAGCTTCTGTTATTTTATTGTTGCTCCTTAATTATTTGAAATATTTCTTCTTCATTTATCTTAAAACTGCATTGTTAGTTCAGGGCTTGTAGGTAAGAATTTCACTGTAACACCTGTTGTATTCTTTGCATTTGACATAAAATGTGATTTGATTAGATTTTTGAAATGCATTCCAGGTGATTACATCACGAAGCTGGTTGAGAGAATGCCAAGAATTAAATCTATCATGCCAAGCTGTCAAGGCAAAGGGTGGCTACTTTGAAGAATCTCAAGTATAATTTTGATTTGTTTGGCACTTTTTTGGTTAATACATGATTCATATGTTATTTTATAGTGTTGATGTCTTCACTATAACTAAAAATAAATAAAAACCCTGGAATGAGTAGGTGTGACCAAACTTTTGACCGGAACTGTGTGTGTGTGTGTGTGTGTGTGTGTGTGTGTGTGTGTGTGTGTGTGTGTGTGTGTGTGTGTGTGTGTGTGTGTGTGTGTGTGTATGTACATTTATACACTGCTCAAAAAATAAAGGGAACACTTAAACAACACAATGTAACTCCAAGTCAATCACACTTCTGTCAAATCAAACTGTCCACTTAGGAAGCAACACTGATTGACAATAAATTTCACATGCTGTTGTGAAATGTATTGTAGAAGGTGGAAATTATAGGCAATTAGCAAGACACCCCCAATAAAGGAGTGGTTCTGAACACCAAGATTGGCAAATTCACCACTGGCGCACTGTGCTCTTCACAGATGAAAGCAGGTTCACACTGAGCACATGTGACAGTCTGGAGACGCTGTGGAGAACGTTCTGCTGCCTGCAACATCCTCCATGACCGGTTTGGCGGTGGGTCAGTCATGGTGTGGGGTGGCATTTATTTGGGGGACTGCACAGCCCTCCATGTGCTCGCCAGAGGTAGCCTGACTGCCATTAGGTACCGAGATGAGATCCTCAGACCCCTTGTGAGACCATATGCTGATGTAGTTGGCACTGGGTTCCTCCTACTGCAAGACAATGCTAGACCTCATGTGGCTGGAGTGTGTCAGCAGTTCCTGCAAGAGGAAGATATTGATGCTATGGACTGGCCCGCCCGTTCCCCAGACCTGAATCCAATTGAGCACATCTGGGACATCATGTCTCGCTCCATCCACCACAGACTGTCCAGGACTGGGGGATGCTTTAGTCCAGGTCTGGGAGGAGATCCCTCAGGAGACCACCCGCCACCTCATCAGGAGCATGCCCAGGCGTTGTAGGGAGGTCATACAGGCATGTGGAGGCCACACACACTACTGAGCCTCATTTTGACTTGTTTTAAGGACATTACATCAAAGTTGGATCAGCTTGTAGTGTGGTTTTCACTTTAATTTTGAGTGTGACTCCAAATCCAGAGTGGGTTGATAAATTTGATTTCCATTGATAATTTTTGTGTGATTTTGTTGTCAGCACATTCAACTATGTAAAGAAAAAAGTATTTAATAAGAATATTTAATTCAGATCTAGGATGTGTTACTTTAGTGTTCCCTTTATTTTTTTGAGTAGTGTACAGTATTTACACACAAAGATGACAGTTAACGTTGACAGCAATAAAAATAGTAGCTATATTTAAAAACAAAAAATAATGGTCAATGTTTAAATTGAAAAAAAAGATATATCTTTTTTTTTCAATTTTAAACGTTGACCATTATTTTTTGTTTTTAAATATAGCTACTATTTTTATTGCTGTCAATGTTACTGTCATCTTTGTGTGTATCACTTTGCTTTGTCAACATTGACCTTGTTATTCATGCCATTAAAGCATATTCAATTTGGATATGAATTTCAATTTGAGAGAGAAAGATGGACTGGTCTGTTGGCTGCATCTTCGTCACAGCTGTGTGCTCTCCACCACACTGCTTGACAGATACTGGACATCTTTACTGGTGTGTATGCGTGTGCTCCCACGCATGCGTATGTTGGTATTGGTGCATTTTACGTAGTTGCGAAGCTATTGACTCTATATTACGGACATGATGGTGTGTGCATGTGCGTGTGAATTGCTGTTTGTGTGGAGGTGTTTAGATGTGTAGCGCCGGGAGGAGAGGGGATTGTTTGTGTTTGGAGGGTAGTGTCTGCTTGACAGCAGGCCTGGTAGACCATAATTGGTTTCCCCTTTCCACACCCCCCATTCCTCAGAGCCCGGCAGAAAAGTAACTTTAGGAGCACTGTAATTCAAATTCCAGGTCATATAAGCCATAAAAGCAACGCTCCTCGACCTGAGATAGTATGGCCTGATTATCTGTGTTCCTCTCTAACTCTCTGTCATCACTGAGTGGAATCTTTCACCTCCAAATATTTTGAAACCGACAGACACAAACGGAGGACGAAGAACTAGGAAGTGTGAATGTGGGATTTTATGCTCTGTCAATGGCTGGAGAATGCAAGTCAAGAGCGTTAGAGGAAGGGTTCAATCATGACTGGAGATTATGTTGGAGGGTCTCGCTTGAGATGCTTGATTCTTTGAGGGGTAGATCAACTTAGCAGGTGGATTGGTGTGGAGGTACCGCAATCACAATCACTTAGATGTATATATCTCACACACACACACACACACTTTTCTCTCTATCAATTCAATGGGGCTTTATTGGCATGGGGAAAAAAGTGTTTACATTGCCAAAGCAAGTGAAATGAACAATAAACAAAAGTGAGAAGCCGCAAAACAACATTAACAAAAACATATTAGAAATGAACAGTACTCAAAAGTCTCAAAATGGTAAAGACATTATTATTATTATTTTTTTAAAACTTTATTTAACTAGGCAAGTCAGTTAAGAACAAGTTCTTATTTTCAATGACGGCCTAGGAACAGTGGGTTACCTGCCCTTTTAAGGGCAGAATTACTTATTTTTACCTTGTCAGATCGGGGAATCTATCTTGCAACCTTCCAGTTACTAGTCAAACGCTCTAACCACTAGGCTACCTGCCTCCACACATTTCAAGAGTCATGGCAGTGGGCCACACATCTGCTGCTGTGGTTGCATACTGCGGTATTCGCCTAAACAACAGATATGGGAGTTTATCAATGTTACATTTTTTTTTTCAAATTCTTTGTGGGTAGGTGTGATCTGTGGGAAATATGTATCTCTACTGTGGTCAGACATTTGGCTGGAGATTAGGAAGCTCAGATTCCATCTCATTTTGTGGGCAGTCTTCTCTCGAGAGCCAGGTCTACCTACGATGACTTCTCTACATAGCAAGACTAGGCTCACTAAGTCTGTACATAGCTGGTCACATTGGCCAGGTATTCTGCCACTGTGTAATCTCGGTTTTGGGCCATATAGCATTCCAATTTGCTCTGTTTTTTGGTTGATTCATTCCAGTGTGTCAAATAGTTATCTTTTTGCTTCATCATAATTTGGTTGGGTCTAATTGTGTTGCTGTCCTGGGGCTCTTAAATTCTCTCTCTCTCTCTCTCTGTCACTCTCCCACCTTTCTAGACATCTATGTTGAGGTTTGATATGCTCTTAGCATGCTTGCCAACAAATAAAGGGTCAGAGAGAGAGAGCGAGAGAGAACTGAGAAAACAGTGTTTGTTTACGATTGCATTGTTACAAACAATTGAGTAAAACAAGCTTATTTGGGGTCCTGGTGGGGTATGACAGTTGAACTAGGCCCATGAGGCATTTATAGTTATTAAAGTTATATATTCTTCATGAATCAATCGGTATAAGTCATTATTTTAAAATCTCACAAATTGAAATAGCAATCACAGATGGCCCCTTTTAATAAAATCTAACAATGAATTAAATTGGGATTTTTTTCTCCTCACTTTTGAATTGAAGGTAGGAGTGGAGACTTAAATTAGAACTGACAGCATTTTAGCAACATCAAATCTGTTCATATACACCCCCAGGAAGAATATGAGATTTGTTTTTCTTCTGATAAGTGAGCACTTAGATATGGTCATTTTCACATTTTCATAAATTCATAGAATGTTTGGGAATGACATATAGTATGGCATTTGTGAAAATTCTGTAGCATTATAGTGGGAAAGCGGCCATGCGTTTGAGCAATTATGTCACGTTCTGACCTTTATTTCCTTTGTTTTGTCATTATTTAGTATGGTCAGGGTGAGAGTTGGGGTGGGCAGTCTATGTTTGTTTTTCTATGATTTGGGTATTTCTATGTTTCGACCTAGTATGGTTCTCAATCAGAGGCAGGTGTCATTAGTTGTCTCTGATTGAGAATCATACATCATACTTAGGTAGCCTGGGTTTCACTGTGTGTTTGTGGGTGATTGTTCCTGTCTCTGTGTTTGCACCAGATAGGACTGTTTTGGGTTTTCACGTTTCTTGTTTTTGTATTCAGTTGTTCATGTGTACATTTACGTATTAAAAGAACCATGGACACTTACCACGCCGCATATTGGTCCTCTGATCCTTTTCGCCTCTCCTCTTCGGAAGAGGAGGAGGAAATCCCTTACAGAATCACCCACCAACCAAGGACCAAGCGGCGTGGTAAAAGACAGCGACGACAGCGGCCAGCATCACAGGACTACACAACTTGGGAGGAGATAGACAGGTGGGCGGTTGACCCAGGGAGAGTGCCGGAGCCCGCCTGGGATTCGATGGAGAAGTGCGAGGAAGGTTACAGGAGAATGAGGTTGGCGAAGCCAGCACGGCAGCGACAGGTATGAGAGGCAGCCCCAAAAAATGTTTGGGGGGGGCAGACGAGGTGTGGGGCTAAGCCAGGTAGCAGACCTGAGCTCACTCCTCGTGCTTATTATAAGCAGCGCATTACTGGTCAGGCACCGTGTTATGCGGTTAAGCGCACGGTGTCGCCAGTACGTGCCCATAGCCCGGTGCGCTATAGGGCAGCCCCCCGAAAGTGCCATGTGAGTGTGGGCATCGAGCCAGGACGTATGGTGCCTGCTCAGCGTGTCTGGTCGCCGGGGCGCAGTTTTGGTTCAGGGTATCCTGCGCCGGCTCTGCCTGCTGTGTCTCCGGGGCGCTGGGAGGGTGTAGTGCGTCCTATTTCTGCGCTCCACTCGTGCCGGGCAAATGTGGGAGTGGAGCCTAAGGGAGAGGTGCGCGTAGTAAGCACTAGATCTCCCGTGCTTACCCACAGCCCGGTTCAACCTGTGCCTGCACTCTGGAGGGTCCGGGCTAGAGTAGTTGTCCAGCCTGGGGAAGTGGTGCCAAGGCTGCGCACCAGAGCTCCACTCCAGTGCTCCCCCACAGCCCGGTCCTTCAGGTGCCTCCTCCTAACACCAAGCCTCCTGAAAGTCTCCCCAGCCTGGTGGTTCCTGTGGCAGCCCCACGCACCAGGCGGTCTCTCTGTCTCCTCCCTGCAGGCGGTCTCGCCTGTCCGGTGCTGCTGCCGCGGTCTCCCGCCTGTCCGGCGCTGCTGCCGGAGCCTCCCGCCTGTCCGGCGCTGCTGCCGGATCCTCCCGCCTGTCCGGCGCTGCTGCCGGAGCCTCCCACCTGTCCGGCGCTGCTGCCGCGGTCTCCCACCTGTCCGGCGCTGCTGCCGGAGCCTCCCGCCTGTCCGGCGCTGCTGCCGGAGCCTCCCGCCTGTCCGGCGCTGCTGCCGGAGCCTCCCGCCTGTCCGGCGCTGCTGCCGGAGCCTCCCACCTGTCCGGCGCTGCTGCCGGAGCCTCCCACCTGTCCGGCGCTGCTGCAGGAGCCTCCCGCCTGTCCGGCGCTGCTGCCGGAGCCTCCCGCCTGTCCGGCGCTGCTGCAGGAGCCTCCCGCCTGTCCGGCGCTGCTGCCGGAGCCTCCCGCCTGTCCGGCGCTGCTGCCGGAGCCTCCCGCCTGTCCGGCGCTGCTGCCAGAGTCTGAGGCGCCAGAGCCCCTCAGCCCAGAGGCGCCATAGCGTCCGCCCCTCTGTCCCGAGCTGCCCCTCTGTCCTGAGCTGCCTTCTGTCCAATGGGGTCATTGAGAAGGGTGGCCATGGTTAGAAAGCCACGGAGGCGGACAATAAGGCGGACAAAGACGATGGTGAAGTGGGGTCCGCGTCCCGCGCCAGAGCCGCCACCGCGGACAGACGCCCACCCCGACCCTCCCCTATAGGTCAAGGTTTTGCGGCCGGAGTCCGCACCTTTAGAGGGGGTACTGTCACGTTCTGACCTTTATTTCCTTTGTTTTATCATTACTTAGTATGGTCAGGACGTGAGTTGGGGTGGGCAGTCTGTTTGTTTTTCTATGATTTGGGTATTTCTATGTTTCGGCCTAGTATGGTTCTCAATCAGAGGCAGGTGTCATTAGTTGTCTCTAATTGAGAATCATACTGAGGTAGCCTGGGTTTCACTGTGTTTGTGGGTGATTGTTCCTGTCTCTGTGTTTGCACCAGATAGGACTGTTTTGGGTTTTCACGTTTCTTGTTTTTGTATTCAGTTGTTCATGTGTACATTTACGTATTAAAATAACCATGGACACTTACCACGCCGCATATTGGTCCTCTGATCCTTTTCGCCTCTCCTCTTCGGAAGAGGAGAAGGAAATCCCTTACAAATTAATAGACGGTGCAGTAAATAAAAGCTAATAAAAACATCTGTCTAGTCCAGGACCGGAGTCTTCACAGACTGGTGAGCCATAGTCATTCAGAGCTACAGTAGGCCTTTATGCAAATAAGCCATTTGCCTCATGGGCCTTCCATATTTCACTTCGAACTGGACTGTTTTTTCAGGCAGTAGCAACAGCACAACTATGCCAATAGAACGCATTAGCCAAATGCCACAAAATACACCTGAATGGATTTCTGCAAATAAGTAAATACCAGGGGAGGCTCTTACATTTGGGAACTTTACAGTCCTATCTATTGCTCAAACAACCATGAAAAGGTAGGCTCTCCCTCAGTTATGCACATCAACAACAACAAGATCAACAACTAAAGCTAGTCAGAGCGAGATGAGCCAAAATCTAACTAGGGAACATTAGATAAACTCTCTCAAACTTTTTCAGCGAGTTAGCCCTCAAAATTGCACTGATAAACAATGGAGGAATAGTAGCCTGCTCTTCCTACAGTTTACCTGCCAATGCATGCTTGTCCCAACCCACGTTTTGGCAACTGAATGGGAACTTGCCTGCCCGTCCATTTGATCGCTGCCAAATGCATTTGATTGACAACTACGGGTGCTTTCGTAAATTTACTTCAGTGTGTCAGAGTGCGCTCTGCGTCATTCGTAAATTCAGAGCGTTGACACTGGATGCGCTGCTCTGGCGGAGGAGCAGGGTTGATCAACTAGCTAACCAAATGACACCTGCATCTCTAGCTGTATCCACCGATAAACGATATGAGGGGGGAAAAAATGTCACTCACCCACTTCTCCAATGACTTGACCGCGGTCAAATAATGACATGACGTCCTCCCAACAGCTTAAGCTCTGTTTTTAGCTTGCTAAATAAATGTATATATAAATAGATAGGCTAGACTATTAGCCACATTATGACTGACTTGTGATCATTAACTTTGCTAGTATGATTGTATTGTAGCGACCCGCACAGACAGCTGTGTGTTATGTGTTAGGCTAGTAGGTGGTTGTGTTGTACTTACCAGTACCAAGTGTTCACGGGGTCCGACATGCCAGTCAACCTGCTATCTTCCAATCACGGGAATGCCTGGAATGTTCTGATGCCGGGCATCCTGGCGGTTGGCGGAGTGGCGTGGAGGGGGGTTGGGCAGGGGGATGAAGCATTGGAAGTTAAGACCAGGTTTAGCCTTTGTTCTCTCTCTTTCGTCTGGGCTTCACAAGAGAGGTTCACGATTGGCTTGTGGGTTAGCTAGCTGAATTATGTGGCTAGCTACCGCAGGTGAGAACGGGGGTTGAAAATGCCTCGAGGGAATACAAAAGGGAAGGTAGGGAACGATTATGGCCAAGGAGGTGCGCATGCATGGATTTCGGAGGATCTGGCTGAGGAGATCGCCAGGGCGTCGTAGCCCAGCGGCCGCTTGAGGGAGGACGTTAGAGTGATGGGGGCTGAAGCGGGCATGAGTCCTTCGTCGACTGTGTTTTGCGCGGATTCTAGTGGGCGTACCGAAGGGGTGACGTCGACGCGGCGGGACGAGGAATCTGGGGCTCAGGATGTAAACAAACATGGCTTCGCCCAGTTACCGGCTGCGTCCGTATCTGTTAAGATTCCGGTAAGGCGGATTGGGAAGCTTTTCATGCTCAGTTTGAACTATTAGCTCATTTTAGGGGGTGGTTGGATGAAGAAAGGGCACTGCAGTTGGCTTTATGCCTCACGGATGAAGCTCTGGCCTGTTTGATATTGATTAGCCCCGAGGACAGACATGATTATGGGGCTTTAGTGGGAGCACTGAGGAGGCGCTATGGACAGTTGTGTACAGCCCGGGCTACTGCGCTCCGAACTGAGTAATAGACGCAGGCAGCCTGGAGAGCCTCTACGGGTGCTAGCTAATGACACTGAGAGCCTCTCTAGCACGGGACCAGTTCATACAGGCACTCTCTCCTACAGAGCTGCGCATACAGACCCACCTGGCTCATCCTGAGTCATTGCTGATAGCCTTGGAGATGGCTTTGGAGAGGGAGCTGGTGTGGGCTGGGGCTTCAGCTGGGGCTTTGGTGGGGGTGCAGAGAGACAGACCCTCTGTGCGAGCTAGGGGGCAGAGCAGCCCGGAGACTGAAAAGCCTGCATGGGTGGCTGAAATGACACAAAACACACGCCCTGGTCCCAGGGTCTGCTGGGTTTGTGGCCAGTCACGCCATCTGCTCCGATATTGCCCCATGTCCCCCAGAGCTCAGGGAAACGGCTCGGGGTCCACATAGACCAGGTAGTGTAGACCCCTTGCTTTCCATCCCAACCACCATCTTCTTCAGGAGGAGCCCACCGGCACAGACAGGGAAGCAAGGCTCTACTTCCCCCAGAAGCAGACGAGGGCAAGCGGATGGAGCCTGCTGTTGTGGTGGGCCGGACCTGTGTTGGGGACTTTTGTCGGGGACTTTTGTCATGTCACTGTGGAGGGGGTGCCCTGCTCTGCCCTGGTGGACACTGGATCCACAGTAACCCTGGTGAGGCCAGATATTGTGCCAGGTTGGACTCAGTGTGAGCCCACAACTGTGCAGCTCCGCACAGTCACAGGTGAGCTGGCACCCATGAAAGGGAAGGGATTACTCTGACAGTAGGGGGCAGGTCTGTGCATCATCCTGTGTGGGTGGAGGCTGTGCAGGACCCTTGTATACTGGGGTTGGACTTTCTTAGGAGCACAGGCTGCCAGTTAGACCTAAATGGGGGCCCACTGAGCTTCCAGGGAGGGCAACATGGCCCCCCCTAATGTCACATTCACGCAACCCAACAAACCCTTTACTCCAACAGTTAAAGCAGCAGAGACTCATGGCTCCCCCACATCTGTGTGTGACTTTCCCCCAGCCCCCCTATTACCTACGGCTGTGTGTTACATTCCCCCAGCTACCTCCATGACACAGCCCTCTATGAGCCCGGGCCGCACCCCCCCCAGCCCAGCTACCCCAGATGGGAGAGGAGAGGACACTGTCTGCAGTGAGGGAGATATGGGGGAGGAACTATGTTGGTCTTGATCCCGAGAAGCAGGAACGGTTGTGGCAGTTGCTGTTTGAATTCAGAGACAGCTTTGCGCTGAGTGAGGAAGAGCTGGGTCAGACGCATCTGGTGCAGCATGAGATCGACACAGGTGATGCTCGACCCATCAAGATGCGTCCCCGCCGTATCCCGCTGGCACGCCAGGAGGCGGCAGACAAGGCTGTGTTGGAGATGCAGCGGGCAGACTTCATCGAGCCCTCAGACAGCCCCTGGGCGGCACCAGTCGTCATGGTTCCGAAGAAGGGTGGCAAGCTGAGGTTCTTTGCGGACTACAGGTGGCTGAATGAGGTAACCAGGAAGGACTCATACCCCATACCACATATCGATGAGTCGCTGGACCTGGTTTAGGGGGTCCTCCTGGTTTTCCTCACGAGACCTTCGCAGTGGCTACTGGCAGGTACCCCTCTCCCCAGAGGCCAGAGCCAAAGCTGCATTCTCCACTAACAGAGGACACTGGCAGTTCAAGGTCCTGTGCTTCAGCCTGTGCAACGCCCCAGTTACTTTTGAGCATTTGATGGACAGGGTGCTGGATGGCATCCCCCGACAGCAGTGTCTGGTATACCTCGACGACATCCTGGCCCATGGCAGCCCTGGGGGCGCTACGGCGTGTGCTGGAGAGGGTGGCTGCCGCAGGTCTGAAGCTCCACCCCGAGAAGTGCCACTTCATGAGGAGAGAGGTGTGCTTTTTGGGTCACCGAGTGGAGAAGGAGGGGATCAGCACCATGGAGGACAAGGTGGGGGCTGTCAGAGACTGGCCCACACCCACCGACCAGTGTCAGCTAAAGAGCTTCCTGGGCCTTGCCTCGTACTACAGGAGGTTTGTACGGGGCTCCCCTGAACCGCCTGCTGCCGAAGGACAAGGCTTTCACTTTCAACACCCTGAAACGTGCACTGATCGAGGCCCCCGTGCTCGCCCCCCCTGACGTCACCTTGCCGCTTATCCTGGACACAGACGCGAGCAATGTGGGCATGGGTGGGGTGCTGGCCTAGGTGGGGCCAGATGGGGAGAGAGTGGTGGCGTACTTCAGAAAAAACATTTGACAAACATGAGCGCCGCTACTGTGTCACACGGCGGGAGCTCTTGGCTGTTGTGGCTTCCATCAAACACTTCAAGTACTACCTGGGTGGCCTGCCCTTTACTGTAAGGACTGACCACTCTGCTCTCCAGTGGCTCATGTCGTTCAGAGAGCCAGAGGGGCAGGTGGCACGCTGGTTGGAGGAGCTTCAGCCGTATGACTTCGCAGTGGTGCACAGGGCAGGGGCACGCCACTCCAACGCCGACGCCACGTCCCGTCGGCCCTGTACTGCAGACGGCTGCCGCCACTGTGAGCGGAGAGAGTGACGGGAGAGAGAGCTGTGTGCAGAGGGGGTCTGTGCCACAGTGTGTCGGGCGAGCGGGCCTGTCTACTGTGAGCTGCAAACTGTTGACGTGGCTGAATGGGGGCAGCAGCAGGGACGGGACACAGACCTACAGCCAGTGCTACAGTGGGTAGCGGCGCAGATGAGGCCACCATGGGAAGAGGTGACAGCGCTCTCACTCGCGACCAAAGGGTTGTGGTCAAAGTTTGAGAGACTGCAGCTGGCTGGTGGCGTGCTACAGCGGACATGGAAGGAGTCAGTTATGGGAGAGGAGAGGTGGCAGTTTTTGGTCCCAAAAGCATTGCGGGAGGCTGTGCTCCAGAGTACTCTTGGGGGGGGTGGAGACTGGACACTTTGGGGTCACAAAAACACTCCGCCGCCTCCGTCAGGGCTTTTACTGGGGGCAGCACAAGAGGGATGTGGAGGACTTTTGTCGCTGCTGTGACAACTGCACAGCGAGAAAGGGCCCCCCAGGCCACACTCATGCTCAGCTCCAACAGTTCCCAGTGGGGGCACCCATGGAGAGGGTGGGAGTGGATGTAGTTGGGCCGTTCCCCACCACAGACAGTGGAAACCGCTGGGACTATTTCACAAAATGGCCTATTGCCAAAAAATATATTTTATTACTAAATTGTTTACAAACAAAAATAATGCAAAGAAACTATGTTATAGCTTCCAAATATTTTTTAACTAGCATGTGGATGTCATGGACTGTCAGTGAATCTGAATTGGAGAGAGGTAACATTTCTTGGTCAGTTATATACCAATTTATGTATATTTTTTTGCATTCACAGCTGCTTCACCAGAAAGTGTAAACACCCTACTTGCATAGTGGTGATTTGATTTGCAACTTATTTCTTGTTCTTCTACTTGTTTTGAGGGAATCCAGCGCCACAGTCAAATGGCACCCTATTCACACAGCGCTATGTAGGAAATTGGGTGTCATTTGGGATTCAGCCTTAGCGTTTTTAGTTGGTGTACTGTAGGACCATCCATTGAATATCCAGTGGGGTGTTATGCTTAAATGTGTTCCTTGGTCTGTCATGTGTCCCTGTGTGTGTCACTGTCACCCAAAGACTGCTGGTGCCTTTCCCTTCTCCTTTCTCTTCAATCTGCATACATGCATACAAACATTGAATAATATCACTTTCTTCCCTCTCCTCAGGCTATAGACGGTGACTTTGGCACGTTTGGGACAGTGCGGTATTACTTCAGTGATGAGCCTGAACAGTAAGACACACCTAAATACACAGACTGAGATACCATATAAATGAACTCTCCTACCTTTTATCAAAGGGCATGATTGAATAGTATTTTAATTTAAATAAGTCTAATTTGTTGAATGCTGTGTATTGTTATTGTCCTGTCACATGCCTCTCCCCCAGGTTTTCATTGGACCCTGAGACAGGCTGGGTGCATCTGTGGGGCAATCTGGACTATGAGCTGATGCGTCGATTCACTCTGACCGTGCTGGCCCGGGACGGGGGTGGAGAGGAGACCACGGGCAGGCTGTGGGTCAACGTTCTGGATGTCAATGACAACACACCCCTTTTCCAGAAGGAGGCCTACATGGGCTCACTGAGAGAGAACGAACAGGCCGCGCAACAGGTGGCCCGAGTCAGGGTAGGTGAAGAAACACACATAAAACCACACAGACACACATAGACAGATGGACACAAGCACACACGGACACACACACATAGATAGACAGATAGACATAAACACACACACACACCAGGGCAGGATGAGGAGGGGGAGGTCTCAGTTGTGACACAAAGGATACACCCTGAGACCCATATCAAGTTGACTTTTGCTTTGATGTCATTTTTCTCTTCATTTTTACCCAAGCCGATTGATTGCCCTCTTCGATTTCAGATACACAGTTTAAGTGGAGCTTGTCTATGTGTGTGTGTGCATGCGCGTGTGTGTGTGCGCGCATGTGTCCATGCACACATACTGTGCCTTCGGAAAATATTCAGAACCCTTAACTTTATCTACATTTTGTTATGTTACAGCCTTAACCTAAAATTGATCACATAGTTGTTTTCCCTCATCAATCTACATACAATTCCCCATAATGACAAAGCAAAAACAGGTTTTCAGACATTTTTGCTAATTTATTACAAATAAAATCCGGAAATATCACAGTTTGTCCTTTAAAAGTTGTAGTTTGTGGCACTGGAGCTTTCGTGGTGCCGCGGAATCCTATGGCACATTATTTAAGTGCTAACCACTGGTACCATTAATGCTAGTTAGTGCTAGTTTGACTACCAGAGAGCATATTTGAGAAGCATTTGATAGTCTTCAATAGTGTCTGTACTAGAGAATTGAAAAAAAAAACATTTTTGTAAGAACATAGTAGATGGGACAATTTTCAGAAATGTTGCTCATTAATTGTATTAATATTATGGTGTTTCTATTCCAATTGTATAATTGTAGTCTAACCAATACCCAAACGGAGATTCGGTCAAAATAAAAATGTCATTGATTTATCAAGACCTGTCACCATACTTGTCTCAGAGCTGTGCAAAACGGTGTGAAATAGTTGTAGGCTATTGCTTCAAATCTTATTGCTTCTGACTTCAATATACTCTTTAAATAATTAAGACCTACAGCACTTTTAACAGCATATTACTCAACACAAGTGAGATTCAAGTTGCCTACAGTATATCAAAAAATATGACATGACTCTCCGTCAATAATTACATACAGAGGATTGGAGGATATTTCTGTAATTCAGTGATTTGGGGCGGCAGGTAGCCAAGCGGTTAGAAAGTTGGGCCAATAACCGATCGAATCCCCGAGCTGACAAGGTAAAAAACTTTTGTTCTGCCCCTGAACAAGGAAGTTAACCCACTGTTCCTAGGCCATCATTGTAAATGATAATTGGTTCTTAACTGACTTGCCTAATTAAATAAAAAAATAGAATCAAAATGATTCCATAGTAATTTGCTATGGATCCTTAACTAAATAAACATCGGCATTTTGAAAGACTACTTTTATAATTATTTTATTAACGAAAGCGGAAAGATGCCTCTCTTAGTTACATTGTTTTTGTTTGAATGTGCAGACTGGCACTCAGAACAGTGGGAATGTTTCCCTCGTCAGCACTTTATTAGTGCAATTCCCCTTAGTGTTGCTCTGTGCTACCCAGTGTGGTGGGTGACCACCCCCCCCTTTCCCTTCCTCCTCCTCCCTTCCCCATGGGCTAGGTCCCGTCTTCTGTGCGCGGCTCTGCGGACCATCCCATGCCCCCTGCTCTCGTGCTTTCAGTGGAAACAGCTGGAGAACTGCAAGGCAATCCCATTGTGCGCCACTCGGGAGCCATGACCAATATGACCAATATATAATCTCCTGCTAATAACAGGGTTAATAACATATCTGTGAGAATATCCAAGGGGTTTTTATATCATTCTAAATGAACAAGAAAAATAATAATAATCGCTTTGTGTAAAAAATAATTTTTTGGAGATGTTTTTGTTTTCAAATCACGTAAAATGAGCGAGAAAAGGGCCATTCTTGAACACGGAGTAAGACATTGTTACTAATTTGTAAATAAAGCTAGTTTGTTATTTCAAATTCTTAATTTATATTTTTAGAGGGGGAGAAAACAAAACCTACAGTCATCTCAGGGGTCTCCCAGTTGAGGCCAGCACAGGTATTGAACCAGCATCTGTAGCAACACTGCTTGTACGCCTGTGCAGTGTCTTAGACCGATGCACCATTCAGGCGCTGTACAATGTGATGGATCAGGAGTGGGCTACACTAGAGCAAAATAATCCTAACACAATTAAATAATAAAAACTAGTGTAACAACTGTGTAACAACAGTTTTAGTAAGTAATACTGAAATTGTGCACAATTAACCGTTTCTATTTAGGTTTATGCCGCCCATTCATTGTCATTTAGAGTTACAAAAGTAATAATCAGTGCTCTAACTCCCCCTTGCCCTGGTCTGTAGCAATTAAGTGGTGACGCAGGGTACAGTACTAAACCACAAATTACCTCTAAATACCGCAGCATAATCGCAAAACTTTTATAGGAGCAACCACTGGAAGTATTCAGACACTTTACTCAGTACTTTCTTGAAGCACCTTTGGCAGCGATTACTGCATTGAGTATTCTTGGGTATGACGCTGCAAGTTTGGCACATCTGTATGGGAGTTTTTCCCATTCTTTTCTGCAGATCCTTAAGCTCTGTCAGGTTGGATGGGGAGCGATGCTGCACAGCAATTTTCAGTTCTCTCCAGAGATGTTCGATTGGGTTCAATTCCGGGCTCTGGCTGGGCCACTCAAGGACATTCAGAGACTTCTGTGTTGTCTTGGCTGTGTGCTTAGAGTCGTTGTCCTGGAAGGTGAACCTTCGCCCCAGTCCAAGGTCCTGAGCACTCTGGAGTATCCCACATCCCACAGCATGATGCTGCCACCACCATGCTTCACCGTAGGGATTGTTCCCGGTTTCCTCCAGACGTGGCTCTTGGCATTCAAATCAAATCAAATCAAATCAAATCAAATTTTATTTGTCACATGCACATGGTTAGCAGATGTTAAATGCGAATGTAGCGAAATGCTTGTGCTTCTAGTTCCGACAATGCAGTGATAACCAACAAGTAATCTAACTAACAATTCCAAAACTACTGTCTTATACACAGTGTAAGGGGATAAGGAATATGTACATAAGGATATATGAATGAGTGATGGTACAGAGCAGCATGCAGTAGATGGTATCGAGTACAGTATATACATATGAGATGAGTGTGTAGACAAAGTAAACAAAGTGGCATAGTTAAAGTGGCTAGTGATACATGTGTTACATAAGGATGCAGTCGATGATGTAGAGTACAGTATATACATATGCATATGAGATGAATAATGTAGGGTAAGTAACATTATATAAGGTAGCATTGTTTAAAGTGGCTAGTGATATATTTACATAATTCCCATCAATTCCCATTATTAAAATGGCTGGAGTTGGGTCAGTGTCAATGACAGTGTGTTGGCAGCAGCCACTCACTGTTAGTGGTGGCTGTTTAACAGTCTGATGGCCTTGAGATAGAAGCTGTTTTTCAGTCTCTCGGTCCCAGCTTTGATGCACCTGTACTGACCTCGCCTTCTGGATGATAGCGGGGTGAACAGGCAGTGGTTCGGGTGGTTGATGTCCTTGATGATCTTTATGGCCTTCCTGTAACAACGGGTGGTGTAGGTGTCCTGGAGGGCAGGTAGTTTGCCCCGGTGATGCGTTGTGCAGTCCTCACTACCCTCTGGAGAGCCTTACGGTTGAGGGCGGAGCAGTTGCCGTACCAGGCGGTGATACAGCCCGCCAGGATGCTCTCGATTGTGCATCTGTAGAAGTTTGTGAGTGCTTTTGGTGACAAGCCGAATTTCTTCAGCCTCCTGAGGTTGAATAGGCGCTGCTGCGCCTTCTTCACGACGCTGTCAGTGTGAGTGGACCAATTCAGTTTGTCTGTGATGTGTATGCCGAGGAACTTAAAACTAGCTACCCTCTCCACTACTGTTCCATCGATGTGGATAGGGGGTGTTCCCTCTGCTGTTTCCTGAAGTCCACAATCATCTCCTTAGTTTTGTTGACGTTGAGTGTGAGGTTATTTTCCTGACACCACACTCCGAGGGCCCTCACCTCCTCCCTGTAGGCCGTCTCGTCGTTGTTGGTAATCAAGCCTACCACTGTTGTGTCGTCCGCAAACTTGATGATTGAGTTGGAGGCGTGCGTGGCCACGCAGTCGTGGGTGAACAGGGAGTACAGGAGAGGGCTCAGAACGCACCCTTGTGGGGCCCCCGTGTTGAGGATCAGCGGGGAGGAGATGTTGTTGCCTACCCTCACCACCTGGGGGCGGCCCGTCAGGAAGTCCAGTACCCAGTTGCACAGGGCGGGGTCGAGACCCAGGGTCTCGAGCTTGATGACGAGCTTGGAGGGTACTATGGTGTTGAATGCTGAGCTGTAGTCGATGAACAGCATTCTCACATAGGTATTCCTCTTGTCCAGGTGGGTTAGGGCAGTGTGCAGTGTGGTTGAGATTGCATCGTCTGTGGACCTATTTGGGCGGTAAGCAAATTGGAGTGGGTCTAGGGTGTCAGGTAGGGTGGAGGTGATATGGTCCTTGACTAGTCTCTCAAAGCACTTCATGATGACGGAAGTGAGTGCTACGGGCGGTAGTCGTTTAGCTCAGTTACCTTAGCTTTCTTGGGAACAGGAACAATGGTGGCCCTCTTGAAGCATGTGGGAACAGCAGACTGGTATAGGGATTGATTGAATATGTCCGTAAACACACCGGCCAGCTGGTCTGCACATGCTCTGAGGGCGCGGCTGGGGATGCCGTCTGGGCCTGCAGCCTTGCGAGGGTTAACACGTTTAAATGTCTTACTCACCTCGGCTGCAGTGAAGGAGAGACCGCATGTTTCCGTTGCAGGCCGTGTCAGTGGCACTGTATTGTCCTCAAAGCGGGCAAAAAAGTTATTTAGTCTGCCTGGGAGCAAGACATCCTGGTCCGTGACTGGGCTGGATTTCATCTTATAGTCCGTGATTGACTGTAGACCCTGCCACATGCCTCTTCAGGCCAAAGAGTTCGACCTTGGTTTCATCAGACCAGAGAATCTTGTTTCTCGGGGTATGAGAGTCCTTTAGGTGCCTTTTGGCAAACTCCAAGCATGCTGTCATGCACCTTTTACTAAGGAGTGGCTTCCGTCTGGCCACACTACCATAAAAGCCTGATTGTTGGAGTCCTGCAGAGATGGTAGTCCTTCTGGAAGGTTCTCCCATCTCCACAGAGGAACTCTAGAGCTCTGCCAGAGTGGCCATCAAATTGTTGGTCTCCTCCCTGACCAAGGCCCTTCTCCCCCGATTGCTCAGTTTGGCCGGGCAGCCAGCTTGGTGGCGCCAAACTTCTTTCATTTAAGAATGATGGAGGCCACTGTGTTCTTAGGGACCTTCAATGCTGCAAACATATTTTGTAACATTCCCCAGATTTGTGCCCCGACACAATCCTGTCTCGGAGCTCTACGGACAATTCCTTAGACCTCATGGCTTGGTTTTTGCTCTGACATGCACTCTTAATTGAACTGTGGGACCTAATATAGACTGGTGTGTGCCTTTTCAAATCATGTCCAATATTTTGAATTGAATTTGAATTTACCCAAGGTGGACTCTAATTGAGTTGTAGAAACATCTCATGGATGATCAATGGAAACAGGATGTACCTGAGCTCAAATTCGAGTGTACATTTTCAGCCTATTCCCCATTTAGTGCTTTACCTTTGGGTCATCCTATTCCCTATTTAGTGCACCACTTTTGACCTTGGTTAAAAGTAGTAAAAGTAGTAAAATGGCATATATAAGTAGTGCACTAAATAGGGAGTAGGATGGCATTTGGGACTTGGCACAGCTCAGCATGTTTCAGGGTCTCCCGCCGTGCTTTATTTGCCCTGTGTGTGTGTGTGTGTGTGTGTGTGTGTGTGTGTGTGTGTGTGTGTGTGTGTGTGTGTGTGTGTGTGTGTGTGTGTGTGTGTGTGTGTGTGTGTGTGTGTGTGTGTGTGTGTGTGTGTGTGCACGTGCGGGAATGTGTATGTGAGCTGGGACTGAACGGTCTATTTGCTGTATTTGATTAGACGGAGCTAACCTTAAACACTGGCTATTAATATGATGCCTGAGAGAAATAAGGAAGCCAGCAAGTGGAAATTGTGCGTGTCAGCGATTATGGATTTGCCAATGACCAGACCCCCAAACCTCTGAAAACCCTGAATCTAAGAGAGAGAGAGCAAGCGGTACTGTGAACCCAAAAGGAAAGGAGTGAGAGATGATGGGGTAGGGGATACTGTGACACAAAGCACACAACATATTTTCTCCCTTTCAGCCCCACACACAGCATCCCTTTCTCAGTACAAATAATGCCTTTTCTTTGCCTCCCAGAGTCTCTGTTTCCCTGCTTCCGTCTCTCCTTTCCTCTCCCTCTCTTTTCCTCCTCCTCCTCTCTTTGTTTATCTTTCACACCTCTCAGTTGGTTGGAGGGTTATCCCTTATCATAAAGTATTTGAAGAGAGAGTGAGCAAGAGAGAGCGAGAGAGAGGTGCGAAGGTGAGCAAGTTAGATTAAGAGGTATAGAGATGGGCCCTAGGAAGTTCCAATGACTGTTAATGCCTCAGGATTAATATTATATCCATTCCAGCTGTAGTTCTGAGTGTTATTGTTGTTTGCATTAATTTAGAATGGGAGAGAGAGAGAGAGAGAGAGAGAGAGAGAGAGAGAGAGAGAGAGAGAGAGAGAGAGAGAGAGAGAGAGAGAGAGAGAGAGACACACACACACATTGGCATGGGACATTCACAATTCTGGCTGTTCCCTGTTTGCTCTGCTGCTTCGCTGGTGTTCATTCAATATTAAATATGCAGTCCAGGATCTTAAGAACAGCGTAACGTATAGTTCAGATTGGATTCGTAACAGATCATGCGAATTGCACCCCAAAAAGTTGATCACGTAGTATACAATTTGATGGCATAGTGCACATAAAACAGGGACCACTTTTGGCTTGTGAGCACCACTCTCAAAACTACTGGCTGAAATTGTACAAAGTTTGAGAGTTCATCTTTAACACTGGTATGCTAATAATGGGCCTAAATTCTAATCTACCCAATAACACACTACTGACAGCCTGCTGTTTTATCCACAGGCTTTAACACTGTAACACTGATACTGTACCATCTGTGCATCCAAACTCCTACAAACATTGTCTGTCTCATTCAAGTGTAATAATTTTATCACTCACTCACTCACTCACTCACTCACTCACTCACTCACTCACTCACTCACTCACTCACTCTTTCTCTACCTCCCTCTCCAAATCCCCTCCCCCTCGCCCTCTCCTCTCCACCGCTCCTCTTCCTCTATCCCCCCTCTCTTTTCTCCCTGTCAAATTGAAATAGAAACGGCTTTATTGGTATGACAAACATTGAGTGAATATTGCCAACACATCAATGTTACAACTGCACTTGAGTTAAATACATTGTAATAACAAAATTCTAAAAATAATAACTTGTAATCACTATCTTTCTCTCTCAGGCAACAGATGAGGACTCTCCCCCTAACAACTTCCTGACCTACACCCTCACATCAGTGTCTGCGTTCCGTGGTTACTTCAGAATCAACATGGTGGAGGGCTACGCAGGTCAGCATACACGCACAGGCACACGCATACATGCAAATAAACACAGACATATGCACACATTGAATTTATACTTGTTTTGAGTAATCTCAATACCTTCAACAAAACCTTTACCAATTTATATTTTTGTCCGGCCATAATGCACATTTACATTTGACATTTTAGTCATTGTCCAGAGCGACATACACTTAATGCATTTATCCTAAGATGTCTAGGTGGGACAACCACATATCTAGGCTTCCATCCAATTGGGACAGATTTTAATGTGAATACTCTAGAATCCTCTTGAAGAAAATATGAAAATTTTCCCACTCGTGATGTATTTCCACCAAATTGATTTTCTTGTGGATAAAAATCAATGCGTGATGATGTAGTGCACACAAAATGCAATTATTCACTTACAGTGGGGCAAAAAAGTATTTAGTCAGCCACGAATTGTGCAAGTTCTCCCACTTAGAAAGATGAGAGTGGCCTGTAATTGTCATCATAGGTACACTTCAACTATGACAGCCAAAATGAGAAAAATTCCAGAAAATCACATTGTTGGACTTGTAATGGATTTATTTGCAAATTATGGTGGAAAATAAGTATTTGGTTAATAACAAAAGTGTATCTCAATACTTTGTTATATACCCTTTGTTGTCAATGACAGAGGTCAAACGTTTTCTGTAAGTCTTCACAAGGTTTTCACACACTGTTGCTGGTATTTTGGCCCATTCCTCCATGCAGATCTCCTCTAGAGCATTGATGTTTTGGGGCTGTTGCTGGGCAACACGGACTTTCAACTGCCTCCAAAGATTTTCTATAGGGTTGAGATCTGGAGACTGGCTAGGCCACTCCAGGACCTTGAAATGCTTCTTACGAAGCCACTCCTTCGTTGCCCGGGCGGTGTTTTTGGGATCATTGTCATGCTGAAAGACCCAGCCACGTTTCATCTTCAATGCCCTTGCTGGTGGAAGGAGGTTTTCACTCAAAATCTCACGATACATGGCCCCATTCATTCTTTCCTTTACACGGATCAGTCGTCCTGGTCCCTTTGCAGAAGAACAGCCCCAAAGCATGATGTTTCCACCCCCATGCTTCACAGTAGGTATGGTGTTCTTTGGATGCAACTCAGCATTCTTTGTCCTCTAAACACGACGAGTTGAGTTTTTACCAAAAAGTTATATTTTGGTTTCATCTGACCATATGACATTCTCGCAATCTTCTTCTGGATCATCCAAATGCTCTCTAGCATACTTCAGACACGTCTGGCACTGCAGGATTTGAGTCCCTGGCGGCGTAGTGTGTTACTGATGGTAGGCTTTGTTACTTTGGTCCCAGCTCTCTGCAGGTCATTCACTAGGTCCCCCTGTGTGGTTCTGGGATTTTTGCTCACCGTTCTTGTGATCATTTTGCATGGAGCCCCAGATCGAGGGAGATTATCAGTGGTCTTGTATATCTTCCATTTCCTAATAATTGCTCCCACAGTTGATTTCTACAAACCAAGCTGCTTACCTATTGCAGATTCAGTCTTCCCAGCCTGGTGCAGGTCTACAATTTTGTCTCTGGTGTCCTTTGACAGCTCTTTGGTCTTGGCCATAGTGGAGTTTGGAGTGTGACTGTTTGAGGTTGTGGACGGGTGTCTTTTATACGGATAACAAGTTCAAACAGCTGCCATTAATACAGGTAACGAGTGGAGGACAGAGGAGCCTCTTAAAGAAGAAGTTACAGGTCTGTGAGAGCCAGAAATCTTGCTTGTTTGTAGGTGACCAAATACTTATTTTCCACCATCATTTGCAAATAAATAAATTTAAAATCCTACAATGTGATTTTTTGGATTTTATTTCTCATTTTGTCTGTCATAGAAGTGTACCTATGATTAAAATTACACGCCTCTCTCATCTTTTTAAGTGGGTGACTAAATACTTCTTTGCCACACTGTAAGTTTTCATGTTCCGAATAAAAATCTAAATTTCAATAGTTTTCCATCTCATTTTTAACTCTAACAATAGTTTTGTCACAACAACTTTTGCCTTTAATTTGTATTTTAATTTGTATTTAGCTCGAGGATTCGGTTACTAGTCCAACGCTCTAACCGCTAGACTACCCTGCCGCCCTAAATAACATGTGCCTACTCTGTCTGGTTTTGGTATATACGCTCTAGCCAACAGCTTGTAAATACAGCATAGCTAGGCTGTGCGGGTATGATGAAATTATTGTCGATTAGAGCGAGAATATTTTTTATTTGTCAAATGGCAGTCAAGAATCTATCATCATGTCAGCAGAATAAGACCCTCAATATTTATTGGAAAGGAGCATCAAGATCAAAGCGCACTTCACCATCCTGTGGAGTTCATCTTATTTCATCTGTAGCCTAATAAACTGCTTGCTTTCCAAGTCGTAGTGGGAGGACCACACACCATGTCATTGCGTGACTCCAAGTGTAAGGGGTGCGTAATCAGTGGCAGGGAAGTCAGACGCATGAGAGCAGAACTTGGTAATAGCCGGAGCAGTTTAATAGCAAAACCCACGGCATAAAAATAACAAGAATAGTTGGGTACAAAAACCTGTCACGCACCGAACAACACGTGCACAAGCACTTACAATAAACAATCCTACACAAAGACATGGGGGGTGCAGAGGGTTAAATACACAACAAATGTTTGAGGGAATTGAAACCATGTGTGAGGAAAAACAAGACAAAACACATGGAAAATGAAAAGTGGATCGATGATAGCTAGAGACCGCTGAGCGGCGCCCGAACATGGAGAAGACCCGATTTCTGCTGAAGACCTGCCTGTTTTCATCACAGCTGTGGTGATTGTTTTTTATATGGTATGACTTTACTGACATAAAAACTGTGGATGGAAACATGGTTAGTCTAAGTACATTTTTCTTAAATTCAGCAGCTCTCAGCTGTGGGTTTATTTAAAATACTATTTGAAGATGTTGGTTTTCGGAAGATGGGCAGGGACTATGCTGTCCTAGCTTCAGGGGGAAGCTGGTTCCATCATTGGGGTGCATGGACAGAAAATGTTTTCCCTGGGCTTTGTATGGTTGGGAGAGCCAAGAGACCAGAAGTGGCAGAACGGAGTACTCAGGTTGGGGTGTACGGTTTGAGCATAGCATGAAGGTAGGGTGGGGCAGTTCCTCTTGCTGCTCCGTAGGCAAGTACAGTGGTCTTGTAGTGGATGCAAGCTTTGATTGGAAGCTAGTAGATTGTGCAGAGGAGAGGAGTGACATGGAAGAACTTGGGAATGATGGACACCAGGTGGCTTGTGACGTTCTGGATGAGTTTTGGGAATCTCAGACGATACGAATGAGAGGTTGAACAGGCTAGTAATAGGGGTTGCAACAATTTCGGCAGATCATTTTAAAAAGAGAGGGTCCAGATTGTCTAGCCCGGCTGAACATCAGCTATCTGGATTTGGGTGAAGGGGAAATGGGGCCGCTTGGGCGAGTTGCTGTGGGGAGTGCAGGGCTTTTGACCGGGGTAAGGGTAGCCATGTGGAAAGCATGGTCAGCCGTGCAAAAATGCCTTTTGAAATGCTCAATTATAGTGGATTTATCGGTGGTGACAGTGTTTCCTAGCCTCAGTGCAGTGGGCAGCTGGGAGGAGGTGCTCATATTCTCCATGGACTTTACAGTGTCCCAGAACTTTGAGTTTGTGCTACAGGATGCAAATTTCTGCTTGAAAAAGCTAGCCTTAGCTTTCCTAACTGCCTGTGTATATTTGTTCCTGACTTCCCTGAAAAGTTGCATATCATGCTAATTCGATACTATCATTCGATGCTATCAGGCTATTCAATGCTAATGCACAATGCCACAGGATGTGTTTGTGCTGGTCAAGGGCATTCAGGTCTGGAGAGAACCAAGGGCTATACTTGTTCCTGTTCTACATTTTTTGAAAGGAGCATGCTTTATTTAAGATGGTGAGGAAGGCACTTTTAAAGAATGACCAGGCATCCTCTACTGACGGGATGAGGTCAATATCCTTCCAGGATACCCGGGCCAGGTCGATTAGGAAGGCCTGCACGCTGAAGTGTTTTAGGGAGCGTTTGACAGTGATGAGGGGTGGTCGTTTGACTGGAGACCCATTACGGATGCAGTCAATGAGGCAGTGATCTCTGAGATCTTGGTTGAAAACAGGTGTATTTGGAGGGCAAGTTGGTTATGATGATATCTATGAGTGTGCCCATGTTTACCAATTTGGTGTTGTACCTGGTAGGTTCATCGATAATTTGTGAGAGATCGAGGGCATCAAGCTTAGATTGTAGGATGGCCGGGGTGTTAAGCATGTCCCAGTTTAGGTCACCTAGCAGCACTAGCTCTGAAGATAGATGGGGGGCAATCAGTTCACATACAGTGTCCAGGCCACAGCTGGAGGCAGAGGGTGGTCTATAGCAAGTGGCAACGGTGAGAGACTTGTTTCTGGAAAGGTGGATTTTTAAAAGCAGAAGCTCGAATTGTTTGGGTACAGACCTGGATAGTAAGACAGAACTCTGCAGGGTATCTCTGCAGTAGATTGCATCACCGCCCCCTCTGGCAGTTCTCTCTGGTTGGAAAATGTTATAGTTAGGGATGTAAATTTCATGGTTTTTGGTGGTCTTCCTGAGCCAGGGTTCAGACACGGCTAGGACATCCGGGTTGGCAGAGTGTGCTCGGGCAGTGAATAAAACAAACTTAGGGAGGAGGCTTCTAATGTTAATATGCATGAAACTAAGGCCTTTTGGTTACAGAAGTCAGCAAATTATTGCGCCTGGGGAATGGGAGTGGAGCTAGGCACTGCAGGGCTTGGATTAACCTCCACATCACCAGAGGAACAAAGGAGGAGTATGATAAGGGTACGGCTAAAGGCTAAAATGACTTTTCATCTAGTACGTTCAGATCAGAGAGTGAAAGTAGCAGATTTCTGGGCACTGTAGAATAGATTCAAAACATAATGTACAGACAAAGGTATGGTAGGATGTGGATACAGTGAGGGTAAACCTGTGCATAGAGTGACGATGAAAGAGATATTGTCCCTAGAAATATCAAATCAAATCAAATTTTATTTGTCACATACACATGGTTAGCAGATGTTAATGCGAGTGTAGCGAAATGCTTGTACTTCTAGTTCCGACAATGCAGTAATAACCAACAAGTAATCTAACTAACAATTCCAAAACTACTGTCTTATACACAGTGTGAGGGGTTAAAGAATATGTACATAAAGATATATGAATGAGTGATGGTACAGAGCAGCATAGGCAAGATACAGTAGATGGTATCGAGTACAGTATATACGTATGAGATGAGTATGTAAACAAAGTGGCTAGTGATACATGTATTACATAAGGATGCAGTCGATGATATAGAGTACAGTATATACGTATGCATATGAGATGAATAATGTAGGGTATGTAACATTATATAAGGTAGCATTGTTTAAAGTGGCTAGTGACATATTTTACATAATTTCCCATTATTAAAGTGGCTGGAGTTGAGTCAGTGTCAGTGTCAGTTTGTTGGCAGTAGCCACTCAATGTTAGTGGTGGCTGTTTAACAGTCTGATGGCCTTGAGATAGAAGCTGTTTTTCAGTCTCTCGGTCCCAGCTTTGATGCACCTGTACTGACCTCGCCTTCTGGATGATAGCGGGGTGAACAGGCAGTGGCTCGGGTGGTTGTTGTCCTTGATGATCTTTATGGCCTTCCTGTAACATCGGGTGGTGTAGGTGTCCTGGAGGGCAGGTAGTTTGCCCCCGGTGATGCGTTGTGCAGACCTCACTACCCTCTGGAGAGCCTTACGGTTGTGGACGGAGCAGTTGCCGTACCAGGCGGTGATACAGCCCGACAGGATGCTCTCGATTGTGCATCTGTAGAAGTTTGTGAGTGCTTTTGGTGACAAGCCAAATTTCTTCAGCCTCCTGAGGTTGAAGAGGCGCTGCTGCGCCTTCTTCACGACACTGTCTGTGTGAGTGGACCAATTCAGTTTGTCTGTGATGTGTATGCCGAGGAACATAACACTTGCTAGCCTCTCCACTACTGTTCCATCGATGTGGATAGGGGGGTGTTCCCTCTGCTGTTTCCTGAAGTCCACAATAATCTCCTTAGATTTGTTGACATTGAGTGCGAGGTTATTTTCCTGGCACCACACTCCGAGGGCCCTCACCTCCTCCCTGTAGGCCGTCTCGTCATTGTTGGTAATCAAGCATACCACTGTTGTGTCGTCCGCAAACATTTAAACCAGGTGATGTCACCGCATGTGTGGTAGGTGGAACTAAAGTGTTAAATGAGGCGTATTGAGCAGTGCTCGAGGCTCTACAGTGAAAAACGACAATAAATACTAACCAAAACAGCAATGGACAAGGCATATTGACGTTAGCGAGAGGCATGCGTAGCCGAGTGATCATAGGAGTCCAGTGAGTGGCTTCAGGCAGCTTGCGGGCCGGGGCTAACAAGCTAACAGAAGGGCCTTGGAAGGATGTCATGACGGAAGAAAGTCTGTTGTGGCCCCCTCGTGCTATGACATCGGCAGACAGATCTGCAGGGCTCTGTGTGGTAAACCAGTTCAATTGGCAGAATAGGTATAGTTGCCAAAGAATTTGTCTGGTGGACCTCTTAAGCTAACAGTCCGATGTGCTCTGGACAGCTAGCAGGCCGTGGCTAGCATGCTCGCAGGTGGGATTTCCGATGGCGGAGCCAGTTGAGAAAAACCCCATCGGGCGAATCATGTCTGTGTTCCAGTCGTGATGAGTCGGCGGGGGTCCAAGCCAGTTGGCAAAAAGAGGTGTCGTAGCCCAAGTAGTGGCTGATGGACCTCTTTGGCTAGCCGGGAGATGGGGCTTGCAATAATAGCTCCAGGCTAATTGGTTATTGCTTCGGGACAGTGTCGTTATCCAGGAGTGGCCACAAGCTAGCTGCGATGATCCAGGTGAAGAAAAAAAGGTTCAGAGCTTGCGGTAGGAATCCGGAGATATGGAGAAAAATAAGTCTGATTTTCTCTGGTTTGAGTCGGGCTGTTATGAGTGGCTGATGACCACTAGCAGTGGCTAGCTGACTACTAGCTAGTTAGCTGGCGAGCATCTGTTGGGGTTTCCGTTCAGGCGACGGTTCAGAAGAAGGATCAACAGGGCTCCTCCGTATGGTGGGTATAGTAGCCAAAGTATGGTGCTGTACAACGTGACTGGTCAGGAGTAGGCCTAGGCTACTAAGTGACTGCGAGTGAAGAGCAAACATGATGTGGAGTTCCAGAGCTCACAGGTGTGCCTGGCATGGATCTCATTCCGCTCCCTCTTCAACGCTTCATTCTCACCCTGACTCGCTCTGACAATGACAAGTGACTCGCTGGACCAATACATCAGCTGTCGCACGTATCTCTGCCCTCAGAGAATGTTTCTCTTTCTGCTGGTCTGCATTCAGTGACTTGAATCTCGGTCTTCCAAGTTTGAATCTGATCCATGTGCATCAGAACAAAATATTCCTAACATTTCCAAATAAAAATCTGATTGATTTATCAAGACTCGCCCCCATGCTCTGTCATTCAGTGATATTCCCATAGTAATGTGTTATGGATCCATCCAAATGTGGTTAGAAAACAGTGTATTTGGTGGGCTATGCAAAAGAGATGAGAGAAGTGACATGCCTCGCAAACATCCATTAATACATTTCAAGTCCCTAAACTCAGCAAGAGTCTATTTTCCTGCTGATAGTTGAAATAAACAACTGCATTTTGAAAGTGTTTTTTTCATTATTTTATTAACGAAAGCATGTTGAAGCATGTTGATGAACAATACTGTATGCTTTATCCGACATTGTGCAGGTTGCATAAGGTTTGGAGTTAGAAATGTAAAACTTTATAGTACTTAATACATTTTAAGTCGGGATGATTTGTTTCACCTATCTAGCCGAGCTGTTAGACTATCCTTTTGTAAAGGTATGACAAGTCTATTGTCCTGCTAATAGCCCATCATGGAAACGTTGTTTGCAGAATTCACAGCCTGCTGAACTTGTGAAAAACAAAATGCCTCCAGCTGTCTATCACTACTGTCAATACAAACACACTGATTCAGACTCTCTAGTTCAACTGTATATCATGGTGAACCCTGCTCGCAGCGCCAACTGTTAGGTTCTAAATAAACACAGTAAAAACTGACGGACGACTAATAAAGCTGAAACCAAGTTTATTCACCCACTGTTTCACACAGCTGCATATGACAAAGACATGTTCCCACCAGCATACGTATTTATACCCCCTTTAGGTGGAGTCGTCTCCTTTTCTCTAAACATTACATATTTGTTGCTAGGCAGGAAGTTATGTGATGTGGGTAATAAACTGTTTCTTCTCCTTTCATGAGACCTGACCTTTACCTCGGCCCCCATTCTTCTCTAATCCACAGCTGTCCACCCTTATCAGTGACCGCAACCATGTGATTGCCTTTTCCCTTACTTAGTAACTCTGGTGTAGCATGTATTTCAAATTACAACCCAACACATTGTATAGAGAGAATAGGAGAGGTCCTAGAACCGAGTTCTGGGGGACACCTGTAGTGAGATAATGTTGTGCAGACACAGATCGTCTCCACGAGCGGACAGCAGTTCACACACCAAGTAGGCTACTGGGAAGACAGCTACTTAAAGTAGATGGCCATAGCTAGCAAAAAGATAAACAGATAAAACAGATAAGACAAAAATTATACTTATCACTCCAGGAGTCCTCTAGCTATAGATTGAAGCACATTCATTTTGGTATTTGGCAATTAACATTATTAGCAGTTCTACATTAGGAGTTGTACATTGTTTTAATGTAACCAAAATATAAAGTTGCTGTATTATCTCTCTCTCTCTCGTCCTGTCCTGTCCTCAGTGATCAGTGTGAACAGCCCTCTGGACTACGAGATGGTCCCTGAAGGAATGATCTACCTGACTGTGATGGCTAAAGACGGCGGGAACCCATCCCTTAACAGCAGTGTCTCTGTCACCGTTGAGCTGTTTGTCAGTACATCACCCAACTTTATGCTTTCTAATGGTTTCAACCAACACTCATGCATGCAACAATCATGTAGGTTTCATCCAACACTCACTGACTTCACTTTGAATTGATCCCAATCCTGTCATGTACTACTGTTACAAACAGGTTAAGGATTAGCTATTTTTATTCAATTTTCACCTAAAATGACATACGCAAATCTAACTGCCTGTAGCTCAGGCCCTGAAGCAAGGATATGCATATTCTTGGTAGCATTTGAAGTTTATGGAAATGTGAAAGGAATGTAGTAGTGTATATAACACAATAGAGCTGGGAAAAGATAATACAAAGAAAATAACAACACATTTTTTGTATTCTTTTTGTACCATCATCTTTTAAATGCATGAGAAAGGCCATAATATATGATTCCAGCCAGGTGAAATTTAGATTTTGCCCACTAGATGGCTGACCCAATGAACCATTTCATTTCTGTTAAAAATGTTGTGCCAAGGCTGCCCAAATTAGCCTAATTTGTTTATTAATAACTTTTCCATGTTAAATATTATGCGCTCTCCTCAAACAATAGCATGTTGTTCTTTCACTGTAATAGCTACTGTAAATTGGACAGTGCAGTTAGATTAACAAGAGTTTAAGCTTTCTGCCAATATCAGATGTCCTGGGAAATTGTCTTGTTACTTACAACCTCATGCTAATCTCATTAGCCTACTTTAGCTCAACCGATCCATGGAAGGGACACCAATCCCGAAAAAGTTTTAATTAAAGATTTGCCACTTTTATAATACATTTTGGTAATACATTTTTTTTTGTTTACACACTCCAGGTTATGTCATACATGATGGATCATTAGCTTCCCTACAGAAAATACACTAACTTTCATACATCTAGATTGCCGGGCGGGTAGGCGGGGTGTGGAGTCAGAGACAGCAGTGGGGTCAAACTGTACAACCCAGTTTTTACATTTGAATATAAAAATATATATTTTTCATGCAAAACTACACTCAATATTATCTCTGGGACCCTCAGGATGACAAATCAGAGCAAGATTACGGAATCTAAGTACAGTATTTACCTTCAGAGGTGAAAACCAGTTGCCGTGATGAAAGTGTTTTGTTGTTTGTCGCAATTTCCACAAACAATAGCACTGTCTTTCTTTTCTGTAATAGCTACTGCAAATTGGACACTGTAGTTAGATTATGTCCCAGAAAGTTGGCTGTTATAATGTTATAATATATAATGTTTTTTAGTCACATTATGAGATATTGAGCAACAACCGTCCTGGTTTAGGGACACCGATTCCGTAGTATATGTTAACTATGAGTACAATCTAAAGAGCCCTAAACATTTCACTCAACTCCGCAAAAGCAGTGACGGAGCATCGTTTTTACATTTAGTTCTACGTACTTTTGTGTTGCTCAAATTTTGTAACGGACCGTATACGACCCTACGTCACTCTGTTTAAGTGTGTGTAGCGGCCTACACTGTTCTGGGGTGAAGTTTCCACTTGCTACTGATCCAGCATCAGCTTCCCCTCCCCAATCCTGACCTTGACCATTAGCGGGGAAAATGCAAAACTGCCATCTAGGGGTAACGTCACCCTACTCGCGTAAGTGTTGTATCTTACAGTAAGATACACTGTAGTGCCTGGACTATCATTCAATGTGAAGACCAGCTTATCAAATCATTCTCTATATGTAATTTAATTACGCCATTAAACTAATCATGTAACTTTAATTACCTTGGAAGTTGGGGAACCACAGGAATATGTTGTTTATAGAGTCTCAATTCCCGAATATAACTCTTAGAATATGTTCATATCTTATTGAGTACAGTCTTGTATTAATGTATTTTATTACCTCATCAGTTCTCATTACTGAACATCGCAAACCCAAGCCTCCCTAGCCTCCATAATGAATCAGCAATATATCAATTGGCTTATTGATTTATTTACCATCTAACTAAACAAATCACAGAAATACATAAACAAACAATACAGTTATCAGTTACTAACACAATGCATTGATAAGTCCCTAGTGGGCTAAATGTGTATGACGGCTTAATAGACAATGGAAAGGGGTGGGATACAGGTAAAAGCTGGAAAGACAACATGGATTCACTACACACAGTTGATCATTATATTAATTGAAATGCTAATCCTTTGCACAATGAATGGCCCCTCATTTGATAACTAATTCCAATGTATATATTTACGCCCGTATGTCGTTGTTGTCTTCTCTGTTGGAATCGCCGGTCCGTCTGCTGGAGAGTCAGTTCATCAGAGAGTCTCTGGTTAACTTCCCCAGAAGTCACAATATCTTTCGTAGTTGGCTTTTTCTCAGCAGCTCTGGATAGTGTCTGTTGTAATGGTATGTCAGGCGTACAGATGGTTGTTGCATAGAATAGATGCTTCCGCGGTTGTCGGTATTCTCGTACTAGACTTACGCAATTTCCAGCTGCAGACTAGTAATTCTACGTCTAGGATTTGCTCTTATGCTGTAGTGATCGATAGTCTCAGAGTTGAACCATTTCCAGCCTTGTAGCCAACACTACACGTTGTCTGGTCTCCTGGGCCTATAGAGTTGTAGTTCTTAGGGATCGGCATCCCGTCAACGGGACAGTTGTAAAATCATGCAGAGCTTTGTTTCACCATCGCAGATTTGAGAGAAATCACAATAGTCGGTACATATAAGTGTCTTAAATCGGCTGAAAGATTCAATTGTTGTTACTATAATTGCACTGTCCAATTTACATTAGTTATTACTGCGAAAAAATGCCATGCTATTGTTTGAGGAATGTGACCAATCAACAAAACACTTTTTTCATCGCGATAGGTTTGATAAATTCAATTCTGAAGGTGAAATGTGTACTTACATTCTGAAATCTTGCTCCGATTCGTCATCCAAAGGGTCCCAGAGATAACATGAAGTGTTGTTTTGTTAGAGAAACTAATTTTTCATATCCTAAAAAGGTCCATATAGCATGCACGATCGATTTTGTATTTCCACTCGTTCAATTTGCAAAGAAAGGAATCTATGAAAATATCACCCTAAACATTGTTTCAATGAGTCAAATCACCTTCATATGTATTCCTTATAGATCCTAGACTGTAACTAGACTTCACTATATCATTAAGGGTGTAGTATATCCTACAGGACACAATATTTTGTCAGAGATCGGCGCCTTCATGTCACGCCGATGACATGGCGGTCTTCACTTGAACGACTATCTTTGTCAAATATCAAATCAAATCAAATCAAATTTATTTATATAGCCCTTCGTACATCAGCTGATATCTCAAAGTGCTGTACAGAAACCCAGCCTAAAACCCCAAACAGCAAACAATGCAGGTGTAAAAGCACGGTGGCTAGGAAAAACTCCCTAGAAAGGCCAAAACCTAGGAAGAAACCTAGAGAGGAACCGGGCTATGTGGGGTGGCCAGTCCTCTTCTGGCTGTGCCGGGTAGAGATTATAACAGAACATGACCAAGATGTTCAAATGTTCATAAATGACCAGCATGGTCGAATAATAATAAGGCAGAACAGTTGAAACTGGAGCAGCAGCACAGTCAGGTGGACTGGGGACAGCAAGGAGCCTTCATGTCAGGTAGTCCTGGGGCACGGTCCTAGGGCTCAGGTCAGTTGAAACTGGAGCAGGAGCATGGCCAGGTGGACTGGGGACAGCAAGGAGTCCTCATGTCAGGTAGTCCTGGGACATGGTCCTAGGGCTCAGGTCCTCCGAGAGAAGAAAGAAAGAGAGAAGGAGAGAATTAGAGAACGCACACTTAGATTCACACAGGACACCGAATAGGACAGGAGAAGTACTCCAGATATAACAAACTGACCCTAGCCCCCCCGACACATAAACTACTGCAGCATAAATACTGGAGGCTGAGACAGGAGGGGTCAGGAGACACTGTGGCCCCATCCGAGGACACCCCGGACAGGGCCAAACAGGAAGGATATAACCCCACCCACTTTGCCAAAGCACATCCCCCACACCACTAGAGGGATATCTTCAACCACCAACTTACCATCCTGAGACAAGGCCGAGTATAGCCCACAAAGATCTCCGCCACGGTACAACCCAAGGGGGGCAACCCAGACAGGCCGACCACAACAGTGAATCAACCCACCCAGGTGACGCACCCCCCCAGGGACGGCACGAGAGAGCCCCAGCAAGCCAGTGACTCAGCCCCGTAACAGGGTTAGAGGCAGAGAATCCCAGTGGAAAGAGGGGAACCGGCCAGGCAGAGACAGCAAGGGCGGTTCGTTGCTCCAGAGCCTTTCCGTTCACCCTCCCACTCCTGGGCCAGACTACACTCAATCATATGACCCACTGAAGAGATGAGTCTTCAGTAAAGACTTAAAGGTTGAGACCGAGTTTGCGTCTCTGACATGGGTAGGCAGACCGTTCCATAAAAATGGAGCTCTATAGGAGAAAGCCCTGCCTCCAGCTGTTTGCTTAGAAATTCTAGGGACAATTAGGAGGCCTGCGTCTTGTGACCGTAGCGTACGTGTAGGTATGTACGGCAGGACCAAATCAGAGAGGTAGGTAGGAGCAAGCCCATGTAATGCTTTGTAGGTTAGCAGTAAAACCTTGAAATCAGCCCTTGCTTTGACAGGAAGCCAGTGTAGAGAGGCTAGCACTGGAGTAATATGATCAAATTTTTTGGTTCTAGTTAGGATTCTAGCAGCCGTATTTAGCACTAACTGAAGTTTATTTAGTGCTTTATCCGGGTAGCCGGAAAATAGAGCATTGCAGTAGTCTAACCTAGAAGTGACAAAAGCATGGATTAATTTTTCTGCATCATTTTTGGACAGAAAGTTTCTGATTTTTGCAATGTTACGTAGATGGAAAAAAGCTGTCCTCGAAATGGTCTTGATATGTTCTTCAAAAGAGAGATCAGGGTCCAGAGTAACGCCGAGGTCCTTCACAGTTTTATTTGAGACGACTGTACAACCATTAAGATTAATTGTCAGATTCAACAGAAGATCTCTTTGTTTCTTGGGACCTAGAACAAGCATCTCTGTTTTGTCCGAGTTTAATAGTAGAAAGTTTGCAGCCATCCACTTCCTTATGTCTGAAACACATGCTTCTAGCGAGGGCAATTTTGGGGCTTCACCATGTTTCATTGAAATGTACAGCTGTGTGTCATCCGCATAGCAGTGAAAGTTTACATTATGTTTTCGAATAACATCCCCAAGAGGTAAAATATATAGTGAAAACAATAGTGGTCCTAAAACAGAACCTTGAGGAACACCGAAATGTACAGCACCAATCGGGGTCAAACGGAGCTAGCTAGATAGCCAATGAGCTGGGCTTTCACAGGAAACCCTGTGTCTGTTCGAAAATGTAGGTGCCTGCCTTTTGCGACAAGCATGCCTTTTCCTTTTGGACAAAAATGAAATGAATATTCACAGTTATTAAGTTATGAAAACTGGTTGTTTTGCAAATGTTGAACTTATAATATGGCTACTAATTCTGGAAAAGCTAAATCACAGTCCAAGTATACAGATTTTACAATATTCTTGCAGAAAAATGTAATATGAATGCAAATGTCTCTTTCAAGATTTGCCCATATGTACCTGGGTGACATCACGCTAAATGTCCTGTAGCTCGCTCATACTTCAAGTTAACCATCTGAAATGGACATACACTGCTCCCATCTTCTGGACATCATCGGAATTACAAGCAGAGTGATGGGTGGGAGAAAAAAAGGTTGTTTTTTTCTTTGTATTTTCTTCTACCAGATCTATTGTGTTATATTATCCTACATTCAATTCACATTTCCACAAACTTAAGTGTTTCCTTTCAAATGGTATCAAGAATATGCATATCCTTGCTTCAGGGCCTGAGCTATAGGCAGTTAGATTTGGGTATGTCATTGAGGCGAAAATTGAAAAAAGGGAGCTATCCCTAAGAAGATCATTTCAACCAGGAAATTTGTCGTATTATGCACTACAATAAATCAACAACATCCTACTACTTCTACTGAGCAAGAGACTCAGAATGCTAAAACAAATAGACTTCCACACAATACATATACACACAAAGAAACAGACTACATATCGTAATGTGTTTGTGTATTGTGTTTAAGTGTTATACTTTTTGTTGTATGTCTTTGCTCGCCTTCTCCCATAGGATGAGAATGACAACCCGCCAAAGTTCAGCAAGCCGTCCTACCTCGTCAAGATCCCTGAGAACATAATTGCAGGTGAGTTGGAGTCATAGAAGTATAATAACTTTATTAGGTAACAATTTATTATGACTACATAACTATAGTGCTTTTCATACTCATATATAAGCGTTTCATGAACGTGTTTTAACAGATCCCAACCGCATTATTACAGGTTAATGTATATCCATTGCATATCCATAGAGCAGTCATGCTATGCAATAGCTCATATTTAGGTATCTTAATTTTTGCATCATTACAATGACAGCGTAGTGTCATCATTATGGCTGTTCTCAAAATGTGTGCTTTGCCATACCAGTGTTGGTGAATATGTGAAAAGATGGTAACATGTTACAATAAGTTGCCCCTATTACTATTACACAGTAGTACTTACAATGTAACAATCTTTAACAATCAACTCTGTAATTACAATGTTGTTAAAGGGACAATCATGTATTTACAATGTACTTGCCCAGGAGCAAGCAACTTAATGTGAAGTGAAGTGACATGTTTAATTACTTTGTAGTTACAAGGCAACAACCTTTGCAGATACAATAGGCTAACCAGGAGAAATAAGGAAACAGGAGAAAACATTTCCGTGTGAATTTTCTTTAATTGATTTGACTCATATTCAAACCATTAAAATTAAATTCCCAATTTTGTCATGGTCTATGGACCCCCTGAAGTAGCCTTGGCCACCCCCTGGCGTCTGCATGTATAAAACTATAGTACCGCCTTTGCCTGCTGCATGACCCAGCTGCGCTTCATCTTCAGCTCACAGAAAGATGGCCTGACATTTTCCTGTAGACATTCTCTGATACAGAGCAGAATTTCTGGTTCCTTCTATTAAGGAAAGTCATCCAGGTCCTGAGGCACCAAAGCATCCACACACCATCACACTACCACCACCATGCTTTGCTGTTGGTATAAGGTTCTTAGTATGGAATACAGTGTTTTGTTTTCCCCAGGCATAATGGGACGCATGTCATCCCAAAATATATACGGTTGATTTGTGCATGATTTTTGTATTATGCTACTTGGATTGACGCACCGGTGCATCAATCAACTCTAGGGGATTAAAGTCGTGTATAGTAACCCCAGGTGTAAAATAGTAAATAATGGCTAATTCTCAGAAAGTATTAAACTGTCAAGAGGAGTAAAACAAGGTTGTCCACTATCAGCATATCTATTTATTATGGCCATCGCAATGTTCGCTATTAAAATCAGATCCAACAATAATATCAATGGGCCAGAAATCCAGGGCTTAAAAATAAAGGTGTCAATGTACGCTGATGATTCATTTTTTATTTTAAATCGACAATTTAATCCCTGCACATTCTCATAGAGGATCTAGATCATTTTTCTAACCTATCTGGATTATGCTCAATGCACAAAGTAGATGTCCTAACCGTGCACAAAGTAGATGTCCTAACCTACTTGCCAAAACTATAGTTTGTTAACAAGAAATTGGTGGAGTGGTTGAAAAAGTAGTATTAAGGACTCCAACCTAAGTGTATGTAAACTTGCGACTTCAACTGAATGTTATGTCAGAAAAAGTATGTTTTAAATTATTCTGTCTTTGTGAAAAACAAGTTGTCATTCAATAGGCTCTGATTGGTATAAGGTTCTTGTCATACAATAGGCTCTGATTAAATTTCCAATATCCTCACCATGGTGGAAATTCTGTAATTCTGTGTTCTAAAATGTATTAAATAGTTGTTTTCCCCTCATCAATCTACACACAATAATCCATAATAACGAATAAAAACATTTTTGGGAAGTTTTTGCAACTTAAATTCCAAAACTGAAATATCACATTTTCATGCATGATGCTGCCACCTCCATGGTTCACCATAGTGATGGTGCCAAGATACTCTTGTTTCTCATGGTCTGAGAGTCTTTAGGTGCCTTTTTGCAAACTCCAAGCGGGCTGACATGTGCCTTTTACTGAGATGTGGCTTCCGTCTGGCCACTCTACCATAAAGGCCTGCTTGGTGGAGTGCAGCAGATCCAGTTCCGGTTGTCTTTCTGGAAGGTTATCCCATCTTCACACAGGAGCTCTGGAACCTTGTCAGAGTGACCACCGGGTTCTTGGTCAACTCCCTGACCAAGGCCCTTCTCCCCCGATTGCTCAGTTTGGCTGGCTGGCCAGCTGTGGGAATAGTCTTGGTGGTTCCAAACTTCTTCCATTTAAGAATGATGGATGGCACTATGTTCTTGGGACCTTCAATGTTTGGTATCATGTTTGGTACCCTGTGCCTCGACACAGTCCTGTCTCAGATCTCTACGGACAATTCCTTCGACCTTGTGGCTTGGTTTTTGCTCTGACATGCACTGTCAACTGTGGGACCTTATATAGACAGGTGTATGCCTTTCCAAATCATGTGCAATCACTTGAATTTACCACAGTTGGACTCCAATCAAGTTGTAGAAACGTATCAAGGATGATCAATGTAAACAGCATGCACCTGAGCTCAATTTCTTGTCTCATAGCAAAGGGTCTAAATATTTATGTAAAAGTATTTTTTTATTTAGTATTCAAAACAATGAAAGTCCATTTTAGAATAAGGCTGTAATCTAACAAAATGTGGAAGAAGACAAGGGGTCTGAATGTCTTTCAAAGGCACTGTATATGACATTTATTTGACAGTCCAACTGCATTCTGTCCCCTATATCAAGTATTTGTTTTACTTTTTTTTTGCCAACAAGAATGACGTAAGATAGTACCCAATAAAACTTGCTTGATTGAGCCTCCGCCATGTATATCTCACTAAGTCAGGATATTGAAGCCTCCATATTTGCACTAGTTCCAAAATATCCATAATATTCGTGATTTCCTTAACCCTCCTGCTGTGTTCTGGTCAAGTTGAACCGATTTACAAGTTCTCTCTCTGAAAAATGTAGTTCATTTAATCTGATTGTCATAGAATTCCATGACTTTGTCCACACAGGGCATCTGAACACACAAAATACAGTTTGATGATTTTCATTACATTTTGGGTGTTTTATTTAACTTTTATACACCTGTGGTGTTCCCAGTCAAAAATGACCAGTCATTAGAAATAAATGGGTGTGACAACAATATGTGTATAAAATTGAGTTCAGGCACATGCCCATTCATCAGATGGATACACTTGCTCTCCCAGACCCCCACATGCATGTGTGTTCGAGCACACACACACACACACACACACACACACACACACACACACACACACACACACACACACACACACACACACACACACACACACACACACACACACACACACACACACACCTTACCCCCCTTCTTGGCTTCCATGGCAACCCCCAATCTTTCCCCCACGGGAACCATACCTGTTGGCATTCTCACAATCAATCGCAAAATTGTTTCAATAATATATAGAACTTGTCTTGTAGCTTTGTTATGTAAAGATTTTTTGAGGCCTTGCTCACAATTCATTCTGTGGCAGCACAATGACCAAACGATATACTGTATGTGAGGCTCTTTATAAAATGTTTGATCATGACACTGGTGAGGAGGAGAGAGTCCTTGTTAAAACTTGTTAGGGATAGGTGTCCCGCTCGCTGGACACCTGTCGACATTGGAGGGCTCCGCATTTCAAATAAATAATCATCATATTTAACATTTCTGAACATACAAGTAAGTATCTTATATCATTTAAAATATTAAATTATTTTTAATCTAACTGTGCTGCCCGATTTACAATAGGCTTTACAGCGAAAGCATACCATGCGATTGTCTGAGGACGGCGCCCCACGTCAACGTATTTTTCAACCACCACGGGCTTCATAAAATCACAAATAGTGTGGTCCTTCTGTAGCTCAGTTGGTAGAGCATGGCGCTTGTAACGCCAGGGTAGTGGGTTCGATCCCCGGGACCACCCATATGTAGAATGTATGCACACATGACTGTAAGTCGCTTTGGATAAAAGCGTCTGCTAAATGGCATATATTATATATTATATATTACAAATAGCGATTAAATAAATCACTTACTTTTGAAAAACTTCCTCTGTTTGCAATCCCAAGGGTCCCAGCTACAACATGAATGGTCGTTTTGTTAGATAAAATCGTTCTTTATATCGCAAATAGTCAGTTTAGTTGGCGCCATCGATTTCATTAATCCACTCGCTCAACATGCAGACAAAGGGGTCCAAAAACCTATCACTAAACTGTGTTCAAACAAGTCAAACTACGTTTCTATTTAATCCTCAGGTATCCTAAAATGTAAATAAACTATAACATTTCATAAAAAAATAAGTATGTTCAATAGAAAAGTAAAATTAGTAAGCACGTGTCCTCTTTCTCGCGCGCCAACAGACTGATATTGTACCTGGGAGTCTTTGTACAAACACTCAAAATTCTTGCTCGTTTTTGAAGAAACAAGCCTGAAACCTTAAACAGACTGTTGACATCTAGTGGAAGTCATAAGAATTGCCATCTCGGAGCTGGAATTGTATAGGACCCAAAGCTTCCCATTAGAAGAGCCTGGGACCTCAAAAACAAAGTATTTCTGGTTGGTTTTTCTTCGGAATTTCACCTACCATATCAATTGTGTTATAGTCTAGCTCTAAGAAGTTAAACTTTGACACAAAGTAGTCTGTGATAAATAGCACAATATGTTCCATCTGAGTATTTGTTATTGTTTTTTTTTACTAATAAACGAGTTGTCAATGAGCTCAGGTCAATGAGGCCTACTGGCCATAAATAGCAATTAGATGTTCAAAACTTGTAATGTTAACAAGAACTTAAGTTGATAAAAAGATCTAACACAACATCAGGTGATAATATATGTATTGTTATGGATTTATAATCAGCTATAATGGGGCAGTCATTTTGGACTAGGAACACATCATTAATTAACATGAAAGTAACACAAAAGGAAGTGCATGAGGATGATAGTTCTTGTGTGGTTTCCTTTACAGTCCATTGAGTTATTTAAAACCGTATTATAATTTCCCACCATAATAATTGAGTCGATTATTGTTTGTAGGCTTGATAAATTGTTATATATATTTTTAAAGAAGCGTGGATCATAATTTTTTGCACTGTATAGATTAATGAGCCAAATCTGTTTATGGTCCAATAACATAATTTAAAGGATCCATCTTCATTGCGGATCTGTTGTGACAAATTTCAGGTTTGGATCAAAATTGTTGTTAATCAATATCATCACCCCTTTTGAGTTATTTTGCCCATGGGAAAAGTATCTCCAAAGTTGTTGAATGAGTTTCCTGTAGTAAACAGTATATATTTATATTCCTTCTCTTTTAGCCAGGTAAATACTGATCCTCTTTTCTTATTATCTGCTAAACCAGTACAAATATAACTGGCTATACTTATTTTACCACTTACCATAAAGAGATATACATTTCAATTCTATTTCTCCTAATATATAGTACCAGTCAAAAGTTTGGACACACCTACTCATTCAAGGGTTTTACTTTATTTCTACTATTTTCTACATTGTGGGGAAAAAATGCAGACATCAAAACCATGAAATAACACATGAAATCATAAAGTAACCAAAAAAGTGTTAAAAAAATTAATTATATTTGACATTCTTCAAAGTAACCACCCTTTGCCTTCAGGACAGCTTTGCACACTCTTGTTATTCTCTCAACCTGCTTCACCTGGAATGTTTTTACAACATTCTTGAAGGAGTTCCCACATATGCTGAGCACTTGTTGGCTGCTTTCCCATCACTCAGGGGTCTAAATCATCCCAAACCATCTCAACGGGTTTGAGGTTGGGTGATTGTGGAGGCAAGGTCATCTGATGCAACACTCCATCAATCTCCTTCTTGGTCAGCCTGGAGGTGTGTTGGGTCAATGTCCTGTTGAAAAACAAATGATAGTCCCACTAAGAACAAACCATATGGAATTGCGTATAGCTGCAGTATGTTGTGGTAGCAATGCTGGTTAAGTGTGCCTTACGTTCTAAATAAATCACTGACAGTGTCACCAGCAAAGCACCCCCATACCATCACACTTCCTCCTCCATGCTTCACGATGGGAACCACACATGCAGAGATCCTCCATTCACCAACTCTGAGTCTCCCAAATTTAGGTTCATCAGACCAAAGGACAGATTTCCACCAATCTAATGTCCATTGCGCGTGTTTCTTTGCCCAAGCAAGTCTCTTCTTATTGATGTACTTTACTAGTGGTTTATATTCATAAATTCAACCATGAACGGTTGATGTTGAGATGTGTCTGTTATTTGAACTCTGTGAAGCATTTATTTTGGGTGCAATCTGAGCTGCTGGTAACTCCAATGAACTTATCATCTGCAGCAGAGGTAACTCTGGGTCATCCTTTCCTGTGGCGATCCTCATGAGAGCCAGTTTCATCAGAGCACTTGATGGTTTTTGCGACTGCACTTTAAACTTTAAAAGTTATTGAAATGTTATGTATTAACTGACCATCATGTCTTAAAATATATATTGACTGTCATTTCTCTTTGCTTATTTGAGCTGTTCTTGCCATAACATGGACTTGATCTTTTAACAAATAAGGCTATCCTCTGTATACCACCCCTACCTTGTCTGGTTGAGAGAAAGCCAAGAGTGTGCAAAATTGTCATCAAGGCAAAGGGTGGCTACTTTGAAGAATGAGGCGAATAGTGCAAATGGTGGTCACATCGGATACATTCTGTATCTGTATTCCCAGTCATGTGAAATCCATAGATTAGTGTGGAATACATTTATTTCAATTGACTGATTTCCGCATATGAACTGTAACACACTAAAATCTTTGAAGTTGTTGCCTTTTGCGTTCATATTTTTGCTCAGTCTCTTATACAGTGAAAAGCTATTGCCGCTTCGGCGCCATCATTTTGACTATTGAAGTGAAAAAAAAATGTCAGATTTCATTAACTTCTTGTGTCGAGCCAACCCGGGTCCGGGATCATGACTACAGCCTCAAGCTATTACCATAACGCAACGTTAACTATTCATGAAAATCGCAAATGAAATGAAATCAATATGCTAGCTCTCATGCTTAGCCTTTTGTTAACAACACTGTCATCTCAGATGTTCAAAAATATGCTTCTCTACCATAGCAAAACTAGCATTTAGCGTTAGCATTTAGCATTAGCATTTAGCGTTAGCATCACCAGGCAACATTTTCACAAAAACCAGCAAAAACATTCAATAAATCATTTACCTTTGAAGAACTTTGGATGTTTTCAATGAGGAGACTCTCAGTTAGATAGCAAATGTTCAGTTTTTCCTGAAAGATTTTTTTGTGCAGGAGAAATCGGTCCGTTTGGTGCGTCACATTTGGCTACCAAAAAACCCAGAAAATTCAGTTATCCAAACGCCAAACTTTTTTCCAAATTAACTCCATAATATCGACTGAAACATGGCAAACGTTGTTTAGAACCAATCCTCAAGGTGTTTTTCACATATTTCTTCAATGATGTATCGTTCCTGGAAGTGTGCTTCTCCCTCTGTTATCGCATGGTAAAATGATTGCCACTGGGAATTACGCACCAACTTAGACAAAGAACACCGGACGGACCCCTGGCAAATGTAGTCTCTTATGGCCAATCTTCCAATGATATGCCTACAAATACGTCACAATGCTGCAGACATCTTGGACGAACGGCAGAGAGCATAAGCTCGTTCACAGCACATTCACAGCCATATAAGGAGACGATAGTAAAACAGCATGAGAAGCTATTATCTGATAGCATGTAACACCCCAAAAGACCCGCAGGGGACGTAAACAAAATAATTAGCATAGTCGTCGCTACACAAACCGCACAAATAAAATATAAAACATTCATTACCTTTGACCATCTTTTTTGTTGGCACTCCTAGATGTCCCATAATCACTATTGGGTCTTTTTTTCGATTAAATCGGTCCATATATAGCCTAGATATCGATCTATGAAGACTGTGTGATAAACTGAAAAAAAAGCGTTTCATAACGTAATTTTTTAAAATTCAAAAAGTCTACGATAAACTTTCACAAAACACTTCGAAATACTTTTGTAATGCAACTTTAGGTATTAGTACACGTTAATAAGCAATAAAATTCATCAGGAGGAGATGTCAATTCTATAGCTGTCCGTCTCGAAAAATGTTCTTGGAGAGAGCTCAACCAAAACATCCGGTCGGAGACCGGAGGGAATCGATTCCCTTGATTCGGTTAGACCAAGAATCAAAGCTGAATCAAATGACAAGACTCTAGACAACGTGTGGAAGCTGTAGGCACTGCAACCTCGGCCTCATTTAATTCGGTTCACTTTGAACAATTCCTGGAAGTAGTGCAAGGATATTTATTTCCATTTTCAGTGATCAGATTTTCCTGCACTTTTCGATGAAACGCACGTTCTGTTATAGTCACAGCCGTGATTTAACCAGCTTTATAAACGTCTGAGTGTTTTCTATCCACACATAATAATCATATGCATATACTATATTCCGCTGAAATGTTGCACGATTTTTAACAGAATGTTCGAAAAAGTAGAGGGTCGACTTAACAGGTTAATGTAATACAAGGGATTTCCAAGGGATTTTACATTTTCTCAAATTTCTTTGACAGAGAGGAACCCACATTCATCAGAAAAATATTTAAATTCACATGAAATAACATCAGGATCACTCTAGGTCTTATTTCCAACAATACATTGAGATGAGATAGTTGAATATGCCTTTTTCTTACTCAACAGTTGATTGATGATTGTCCAAGTTGACGTTGTATTATTTAAGGATTCTTGGAATATGTTAGTAAAATATATTTTTATGGATATCCGAAGTTGGTGAGTAAATTTGTGAGAAACTTTTTATACAACTAGTTTTTTTTACTGAGGATTATTTAGACCGGTGGTAAACCAAGGTTTCCAGAACCCTTCCGCTGCTCTCATACATGGTTTAATTAAGGGTAAGCAGTGGTGAAATACAGAATTGAAAGATGTGAGAAAAGTTTGGTAAGCAGACTCCACATCGGCCTGATTAGCAACATTTTCCGATGAAATATAATCAATCAACATCTTAAAGTGCTCACAATATTAAATATTCTACATGTAATGCTACTAATCATTCCCGTCTGTTCATTTCCAGCTGCTAAAAATAAGTGGAAAATTGGAAAGAGAACAAAAATGTCAGTATAAAGTATACCTGTATTAGCCACATTATTCAAAGAATTTGTAAAAAATATTGTCAGTAAGGGTGGCAGATGAACTGGTCACTGTTGTGGGCTTACAGATGAGAGGATACAGATAGCTGGACTATAAAGTATTCAAAAAGTCAGATGCCAGTGAGTGGTTCACACTATGCCAGTGAGTGGTTCTCACCTCTGTCCAGTATCTGTGTTCTTTTACACATCATAATATTTTAATTTTATTGGCCAGTCTGAGACATGGCTTTTTCTTTGCAACTCTGCCTAGAAGGCCAGAATCCTGAAGTCGCCTCTTCACTGTTGAAGTTGAGACTGGTGTTTTGTGGTTACTATTTAATGAAGCTGACAGTTCATGCCAGCTGTTTAATGAAGCTGCCAGCTGTTTTCAGTTTTCAGCTTGCAAAATATTTTTCTAGTGATCAATTAGCCTTTTAAAATTATTAACTTTGATAAGCTAACACAACGTGCCATTGGAACACAGGCGTGATAGTTGCTGATAATGGGCCTCTGTACGTCTATGTAGATATTCCAATAAAAATCAGCCGTTTACAGCTACAATAGTAATTTACAACATTGCAGTTCTGATCAATTTTATGTTATTTTAATGGACCAAAATGTTGCTTTTCTTTCAATATCAAGCACATTTCTAAGTGACCCCAAATACAATTAAACTCAGTTTTTTCACAACTCCTGACAATTAATCCTAATAAACATTCCCTGCATTAGGTCAATTAGGATCACCACTTTCTTTTAAAGTGGTGTGAAATGTAAGAATAACAGTAGATAGAATGATTTATTTCAGCTTGTATTTATTTCATCACATTCCCAGTGGGTCAGAAGTTTACACACACTCAAATAGTATTTGATAGCATTAAATTATTTTACTTGGTCAAATGTTTCAGGTAGCCTTCCACAAGCTTTCCACAATAAGTTGGCTGAATTTTGGCCCATTCCTCCTGACAGAGCTGGTGTAACTGAGTCAGGTTTGTAGGCCTCCTTGCTCTCACACGCTTTTTCAGTTCTGCCCACACATTTTCTATGGGATTGAGGTCAGGGCTTTGTGATGGCCACCCTTACGTACAACAATGATATGGTAATACAAACCTTTCTGGCACAGGCGTTCCGCTAGCAACCTCGACCATATCCAGTGAAATTGCAGAGCGCAAAATTAAAATGACGGAAATAGAAATATTTAACATTCATGAAAATACAAGTGTCATACACAAAATAAAGCGTAACTTCTTGTAAATCCAGCTGCTGTGTCAGATTTAAAAAAATGCTTTATGGCGAAATCAAACCATGCGATTATCTGAGGACAGCGCCCCGCACACAAAACCATGAAAAACATTTTTCAACCAGGCAGGTGCGTCACGAAAGTCAGAAATAGCGCTATAATAAAAGCCTTATCTTCTTCTGTTGGCACTCCGAAAGGTACCAGCTACATCACAAATTGTCCTTTTGTTCGATAAAGTCCTTCTTTATAACCACAAAAACTCAGTTTAGCTGGCGCGCTTCATTCAATAAATCAAAAGTTTCCCCAATTCAAAATGTATACAAAATGAATCTGAAACGTTACCAATAAAATTCTCCAAACAAGTCAAACAACATTCATAATCAAGCCTCAGGTACCCTAATACGTAAATAAAGGATAAAATTTAAGACGGAGAATTGGTATTGTCTTCATCGGAGATAAACAACAAAGAACATTCTCTCATCCACGCGCATGAAAACACTACAGCCAAAATGGGTGCCACTTAGAAAAACTACAATTCTAGCTCATTTTTCCAAAAACAAGCCCGAAACTCTTTCTAAAGACTGTTGACATCTAGTGGAAGCCCTAGGAACTACAATCTGGGAGTATTTACCCTCATAATAAACATGACAGCCATTGAAAACAGTGGTAGGCTGAATTTATTTTGGGGGGAGATGGTTTGTCCTCGGGGTTTCACCTGCCATATCAATTATGTTATACTCACAGACATTATTTTAACAGTTGTAGAAACTTTAGAGTGTTTTGTATCCAAATCTACCAATTATATGCATATCCTAGCTTCTGGGCCTGAGTAACAGGCAGTTTACTTTGGGCACGCTTTTCATCCGGATGTCAAAATACTGCCCCCTAGCCCAAAGAGGTTTTAAAAGCACAGTCAACTCAGTGTATGTAAACGTCTGACCCACTGGAAGTGATACAGAGAATTATAAGTGAAATAATCTGTCTGTAAACTATTGTTGGAAAAATTACTTGTTTCATGCACAAAGTCGATGTCGTAACCATCTTGCCAAAACTATAGTTTGTTAAAAAGACATTTGTGGAGTGGTTGAAAAACTCATTTTAATGACTCCAACCTAAGTATATGTAAACTTCCGACTTCAACTCTATGTATCCTGTAGAAACATGCCTTTTAGTGACAGAAAAATGTGGAAGAAATGTTCCAGTATGCTTCAGTTTGATACATTTTTCAGAAATGTGTTTTAATGTCACTGGGCTATTGGCGCCAATTTTTGGGTATCATGGCCAGACTCCCCTTCTCCTAAACCTCACATTCCTGGCTGTTAAAGATGGTTGTAAGAGTTGTAAAAGATCTCCAGAGCATCTGTCTTTTGTCTCCTGACCTACCTCAGGGCCACTCAGAGTCCTAAAAGGAGAAAGGGAGACCAGTTTATTTGTTAGAACACAAAGAACAAATAAACTCTCATGGACGGGGCTGTAGTAGAGCAGGTTGAGAGCTTCATGTTCCTTGGCGTCCACATCACCAACAAACTAACATGGTCCAAGCTCGCCAAGACAGTCATGAAAATGGCACGACAAAACCTATTCCCCCTCAGGAGACTGAAAAGATTTGGCATGGGTCCTCAGATCCTCAAAAGGTTTTACAGCTGCACCATCGAAGGCATCCTGACGGGTTGTATCACTGCCTGGTACGGCAACAAGCTTCCTGCTATCCAGGACCTCTATACCAGGCAATGTCAGAGGAAGGCCCTAAAAGTTGTCAAAGACTCCAGCCACCCTAGTCATAGACTGTTTTCCCTGCTACTGCACGGCAAGCGGTACCAGAGCGCCAAGTCTAGGTCCAAGAGGCTTCTAAAACAGATTCTAACCCCAAGCCATAAGACTCCTGAACATCTAATCAAATTTCTACCCAGACTATTTGCATTGCCCATTCTCCTCTTCTACGCTGCTGCTACTCTCTGTTATTATCTATGCATAGTCACTTTAATAACTCTACCTAAATGTACATATTACCTCAATTACCTCGACACCGGTGCCCCCACACATTGACTCTGTACCGGTACCCCCTGTATATAGCCAAGCTATTGTTTTTTTTACTGCTGCTCTTTAATTATTTGTTATATTCACCTCTTAATTTTTTGGGGTATGGGCTTGTGTTTTTTGGGTATGGGCGTGTTGTTGTGTTGCCGCAAACTGGTTTCAAGATGGTTTCTACCAATATTACAAGTTATTTGTTGTGTAGGCTGCTAGCCTACTCAAAATGAAGTCAAGTGGGAAAACACGTTAGCTCCTGCTAACGACATGTGACAGCCTACAGCTGCCCGGTGGGAAGCAATTGCTGACCAGTGGGAAGAAACTCACGTTGGAACCACCTCGATACAATACTTTTTGCATGGATCATTTGCATTTATTTTGCAATGGATTGTCGTTACATTAGCTAATTGACATGTTACGGTGACATCCAGATGGTGTCCAATACTACATGTTATTTCACCCTCGCCCACCGAAATAAACATGTCATGAATGCATTACGTAGTCAAATTAAATCCCTTTATTACATAAACAATTATATATCTACGGTTGGAGTCACTCACAGAAGACAGCTGGGTTGTGTCTAAAAACTACCCTTCAAAAACCCTGCTTCCTCCATCCTCCAATGCGCTTTGGGAGAGAGGCCAGGAGTGGTGGAAACAAGGACAATAAGTCACATTTTCAGACTGGTGTTACACTTAGGTCAATGGCTAAAACTGTGTGTCCATTCATTCCTTCCGTTCAATTCAAACAGCTTTGACATACTGTAGATCATTACAATGGCCTTGTGCAATAATAATAGACTAGTTTAATGGCCAAACCTCACCCTATCACTTCTTATCCTTTACCTTGAGTTTCAATGATATTCCTTTCTTTGCGTTGGGTAGTTTTTTATGTTACGACTTGTATCCCCTCTTGTCTCATATTTTCTTATGTGGTTTTATATATTATTTTTAAGTGCTTAGCAGGCCAGTGCAGTTAAATTACTATCACTATTCATTCTCATGCATGTAATCAGAGTATGCAATAGTTTTGTTTCCAATCACTGGATGAATTGAGATAAGTGACCATTCCCTCGTCCGCCAGAGCTGCTGCAGAGCTTGGCAAATGTGTCAGACACACACACACACACACACACACACACACACACACACACACACACACACACACACACACACACACACACACACACACACACACACACACACACACACACACACACACACACACACACACACACATTGAAGTGCCAATTTGAAAGCAAAGTGGACTGTGGGGGTGGACCGTGGAGCTAACTTTACTAGCTAACCATGGGGCTCTGGACCTAGCCTCTCATCACCTTCCCTGGACATTTATCAGGGCTCTTCCATGCATGGACCATAATACCAAACAAGCTGCTGATAATCCACTAATCCATAAACCGACTCAGTGCCATTCTCTGTCAGTGTAGCTGAGTGCGAGAGAGTGGAGGTTGAAAGATGCCTGATCCCCCCTCATCCCCCCCCTCTTGCTCCCCCTCTCTTTCACTCCTCATATATATTTGTACACCTGACTCTTGATATCCCTTCCTCTTTCTTCCCCTCTTTCTCAGGGGCGACGGTTGTGTTTGTGAATGCCACTGATCTGGATGCCTCCCGGGAGTTTGGACAGGCCTCACTCATCTACTCCCTACAGGGCTCCTCCCAGTTCCGCCTCAACACACGCTCAGGTGAGTGTGTTTGCGTGTGTGTGCAAGGCGTAACTTTGTGTTGGATATTGTGGTGGTAAGGGTCAATGGGTTCCGGTGTCAACACCCCTCTCAGATGTTCTGGTAACAGCTGTGAAATGGTTATTTCTGGTGAATTTTGAGGGGGAAATGTATAAAGAAATGTCCTGATAAATTGGTCAGTATACCCCAGTCACAACTGAAACCCCATATTTTTTTCTATATTACTTAAAACCGTGTTCTTAATGTTAACTGTTCAGAAAGTCACCACCACACTCCATCTTTAATTACATTTCAATAGATGGGTTGGCTGACAACGTCACAAAAACGTTGTAAGCGTTTCCATGGGGCAGGAGTCTGTGTGTTGTTGTGATTCTGGATGGCCAGATTGATAGCAAGAATGACAAGAAACTGCCATGTGGGGAATTGTACGTGGCTCGGTTCAGCTTGTTTCATCTTGTTATTGATACCATGTCTTGTTTTGTGGTGTTTTTTTTATGTCAATGCCTATATGGCTAAGCTAGCTAACCAACAACTGTAACGATGTATTTGAGAGACAACAAGTGCTCATTGTGCAAATCTATTCATGTCTTCAATAAACTTTGGAGACGAAATATGGCTTACAGTGGTCAAACATCTAAGCCAACCCTGTCTGTTTTTCCCCATAGTTGCGTACATCTCAGTTTTGTTGATAAACAATCAACCAGTATATGCCAAAACCCATTATTCTATTGGTGTACTACCCTTCACCACACTTGGCTAGTAACTTGTATGGTCTTGAATAACTAATTTCTTATACCAAATTAACTTAAAAGGAGTCAAGGCAATCTGACTCCAGAAATGTCTTACTTGGTTACACAATTTAATTGCAGTATTAATTAATAAAATAACGAGTGAGAGTCAAAATATAACTCTTCAATATGGATCAAGCAAAATACTTTAAAATAAACCAGTATGGTATCATACAAAAATATGTGGCAAAAAAAATGTCATTCACCATCAACCTTATACAAAGATGTGCATATAGTGGAACAGAAAGGGGTCAGATATACAGTCTCAATTCACTTAAATGCACCAAATACATTTTGGGCATATTGTTTTCCTATCTTTGGTATCCAGCTTCACCTGGTGGATATGACAGACGGCACCATAATTCAATCTGCTGTGCGCCATTGTTAAGCACAGCCATGCCTTCTACCTCCATGACAACCAAATTAAATCCAAATTCAGGCAACAACATTTCCCATAGCAAATGGGCTACACTTAGCAAAGATGAGAAGTTGAACCGATAGTTCCAATCTGTGTGCGATATAAATTGCTGTGCAAAGTGCTTCACCAGACAGCCTTATAACTACAATTCCAAATTGTCACATGATGATCTGTTCGTGCTCTCCCTGTGCCTCAACATGGTTGTGCTCTCCCTCTCTCTACTGACTGTCTCTGACCCCTGCCATGACAACCAAATTAAATCAGAAGGCAGGCAACAACTGTTTTGGGCTACAGTCAGCAAAGATGAGGAGTTGAACTGATAGTGCCTTATAACTCAAATTCTCACCTGATTACATATTAGTCCTCTGCCTGCCTCAACATGGGTGGTGCTCCCTGAACAGGCCACAACCCACTGTTCCTAGGCCGTCATTGAAAATAAGAATTTGTTCTTAAAATACTTTCCTAGTTAAATAAAGGTATAAAAAAAATATCATATGACAAAGATGGCTGGCCATAATAATGCTTATAATAGCTTATTAACATGAATTAGATTCTGTTTTTATTAGCTGAACTATTTATTTACTTTCTGGTAATAGGTATAGCTAGCTATCTGACTACATAGTGCCAGTCTATAATGAATTGTAGAGTGTAGTGAGCTAGCTAGCTATGTAGCCATTCATTCATTTACTTAAAATCCTCTGCACTCCCCACAAAAATTGTATGTCCTGCACTTCCATCCTCATTTTATGAGGCATGTCTTACCTTGTTTCAAAGTAGCCATGCCAAAATCAGGTCATAGAAATGTTAAGGGGATTTATTTTATAAACACTTCCTTACTCAATTGAAACCAGGATTTCTTTCATATTCTATTGGTTTTCAAATCAACATAATTTCATTGTCCATCAGCTATAGACTCAATCCTAGTCATATTAGCAACCCATGCTAATGTTTGCGTCTTTTAGATATCCCCTCTTTCTACATTTGTAACAGATGTTTTAATTTCTGTCACATAAAATCGCTCACATGTGCAGTGCGCTTTTTAGAACAGCGTGTTCCCGCTCATTGCATTATGGAATATTCGTGCATATCCTACTGCCGTGTGTGCATTTCTGCGCTTATAATATGAAGAAGTTAATCAACAATTTAAGCTAAAGGGTCTGATCTGTTGCATCAGCCTCATTGCTTTAAAAAAAAATTATGTAGTGGTTCTATGAATTTTGGATCCAGAGTCTGTTTTGAATCATCTCAGACAGGCGATTAATTTCGAGCCCTGTAGCTACCCCTCCTCAGCGAACACTACAAAGAGAAAGAGAGAGAGAGCGTAGTGTGTGCTGCAGAACTGTTACTTCAGACCAAAGCAATGCATTGGCTGGCTGCCTCTGGTAACCGGGCGCAACCAAAAGCGGCAGGGGATCCGATCGTAAAATGAGGAACTGAGTCACTGTGGTGCAAAGCAATTAAGAACGTGCCGAAAGCTCACTCCACAGCTAGCTTGAAATGTTGCGGATGGAGCCATCCAATCAGTACCTTTGGGTTGCTCAAGCCGTTGGTCCGTTTGAGGAAGCAAAGCTGTTAGCAGAACACTTAACCCTGTTACACTAGAGAGCGAGTGTGCATGTTTGTATGTGACTAGTCATGGGCGTCTGTGTGTTTCTGTACATGCTGTTGTGTGTCTGATGTGTGTTTGACCTATGCATTACCTGTGTGTTTCAGGAGAGATAACCACTACAGCCTTACTGGACAGAGAGCTGAAGTCAGAGTACATCCTGATTGTCAGAGCTGTGGACGGAGGGGTGGGGCCACTGCAAAAGACTGGCATTGCCACGGTAACCACCTCCATTCTCACACATCTTCCTGTTTCTTATTGCTCTCAGATCATTTAGATGCTTCTCTCTCTTTTTTTCTCTCTCTCTTTCTATCCCTTTCTGTCTCTCCATTTCTCTCTCTCTCCCCCTCTTCTCTATCTTGAAGACTTTAACTGAACTCAGAACAGTCATTAACCCTTTCTACTCCTCCCTCCAGGTGAACATCACCATCCTGGACATAAATGACAATTCCCCCATGTGGCGAGACGAGCCCTACCACGCCAACGTGGTGGAGATGAGCCCCATCGACACTGACGTCATCTCTGTGAGTTCAGCTTGCCTTGATCTTTGACATTTGATGCTCTCCATGACTCCATGAGACAGACAGACCGCTGCCTTGTCCATAGCAATTCAATTGAAAGTAAGATTTTTCAACCACTTTACACTTTTTCGTGGATAGGATTTTTCCTGTTCTCTTTCATCTGTGGTTTGGCAGGTAGCCTAGGGGTTACAGCATTGGACTAGTAACCGCAAGGTTGCAAGATCAAATCCCTAAGCTGACAAGGTAAAAATATGTTGTTCTGCCCCTGAACAAGGCAGTTAACCCAGTGTTCCTAGACCGTCATTGAAAATAAGAATTTGTTCGTAACTGACTTGCCTAGTTAAGTGAAAGTAAATTGGAACCTTAAACAAATTTAAATTATTATACCTTTGATTGGATATGACTGCAGGGTATTTTGGAGGAAATAAATTGACTGTGTTGTACAATGTGTATCCAGAGGAAATAAATGGATAAGGGATAAAGAGACACTTCTACAGGTAGTGCAGAGTCTGCTGACAGACAAATAAATACTTGATACAGTCTAACCTACTGTGCTCGAACAGAAAGATGACAACTCAACTGTGAAACATACAATACATGAGGTTTAGAATTTGGGGGTGAGTGACATTTCTACATGTAGTACTTTTGGGTAACGGAAAGACTTGATTGCAGTGAGCATATGTATACCTAACCCGCTATGTTCTGACAGTAAAGTGGACAAATACAACAAGTGTCCAACAGTGCAAATTAACTCCTGGACATACAGTACCAGTCAAAAATTTGGACACACCTACTCATTCAAGGGTCTTTCTTTATTTTAATATTTTCTTCATTGTAGAATAATAGTGAAACCATCAAAACTATGTAACCAAAAAAGTGTTAAACAAATCAAAATATATTTGAGATTTTAGATTATTCAAAATAGCCACCCTTTGCCTTGATGACAGCTTTGCACACGCTTGGCATTCTCTCAACCAGCTTCACCTGGAATGCTCTTCCAACAGTCTTGAATGAGTTCCCACATATGATGAGCACCTTTTGGCTGCTTTTCCATAACTCTGTTGTCCAACTCATCTCAAACCATCTCAATTGGGTGATTGTGGAGGCCAGGTCATCTGATGCATCACTCTTCTTCTTGGTCAAATAGCCATTACACAGCCTGGAAGTGTGTTGGGTCATTGTCCTGTTGAAAAACTGAGGAAGCAAACCAGCATATCGCTGCAGAATCCTGTGGTAGCCATGTTGAATTCTAAATAAATCACTGGCAGTGTCACCAGCAAAGCACTCCCACACCATCACACCTCATCCTCCATGCTTCATGGTGGGAACCACACATGTGGAGATCATCCATTCACCTCCTCCTTGTCTCACAAAGACACAGTGGTTGGAACCAAACATCTCAAATGTGGACTCATCAGACCAAAGGACAGATTTCCACTGGTCCATTGATGGTGTTTCTTGGCCAAAGCAAGTATTTTCTTCTTATTGGTGTCCTTTAGTAGTGGTTTCTTTGCAGCAAAAAGGCCGGATTCACGCAGTCTCCTCTGAAAAGTTGATGTTGAGATGTGTCTGTTACTTGAACTCCATGAAGCATTTATTTGGGCAGCAATCGGAGGTGCATTTAACTCTAATGTACTTATCCTCTGCAGCAGATGTAACTCTGGGTCCTCCTTTCCTGTGGCGGTCCTCATGAGAGTCAGTTTCATCATAGCGCTTGTGTCACGCCCTGACCTTAGAGAGCCTTTTTTATGTCTCTTTTTGGTTTGGTCAGGGTGTGATTTGGGTGGGCATTCTATGTCCTTTATTTCTATGATTTGTGTTTCTATGTGTTGGCCGGGTATGGTCCTCAATCGGGGACAGCTGTCTATCGTTGTCTCTGATTGGGAATCATACTTAGGTAGCCCTTTTTCCCTCCTTTCAGTGTGGGTAGTTATCTTTGTTAGTGGCACTTAGCCCTGTAAGGGAACTTCCCCCTGAAATTGACAAAAATGAATGGGAACATATTTGCACTGTAACAACAATATACAACAAACAACAATATACACGGAGTATGCACGGTGTCCAATGCCATATGGCAAATGCAAAGTGTAACACTGCAAAATGAACATACTTTTGTCATATTTGATTATCATAATTTGTTTTTTGCTTGTCCATAAGGCATATGTTTTGTCCATTTGCAATATGAAGACTTCCTATTCATAGGAAGTCAAAGGTCACTTTTTTGGGGGGCCAAATGCCATAAGAAATGTCCAAATGCAATATGAAAGATTTGATAGTGCCAAATCAGGATGTTAAGTCCATTTGCCATGTACCATCACAAATTTGACAAGCTCAAAAATACTGCAGAAATGTAAAATTGACTGGCCTGATGAACTCGGGATGGCCGGGCAGTGATAGTGGTTCCTCTCCATCGCTCGTTGTGTTGATTTCATCCTGTCCAGTTGGTGTTTTTCACTGTTGAATCATATTGCAAATGCACTGTGCATGCACAGTTCCAAGAGGGTATGTAAGCTTCACGGTTGTTTTTCGTTTTTTGTTTTGTTGGCGACATTTTAAATAGAAAGAGAAATGTACGCTCACCACGCTGCACTCTGGTCTACTTCCAATGACACCCGTGATAGCTTGAGGGTTTTTGCAACTGCACTTAAGAACTCAAAGTTCTTGAAATGTTTCGTATTGACTGACCTTCATGTCTTGAAGTAATGATGGACTGTCGTTTCTCTTTGATTGTTTGAGCTGTTCTTGCCATAATTTATACAACAGGTGGGTCTAATCCTGAATGCTGATTGGTTAAAACCGCATTCCAGCCGGTGTCTATTTCACAAGTTACCTATGACGTTGAAATGTTAATTTACTCTGTTCCATCTCACTGCGCAATCCACTGTCTCATCAAGCCTGCCAGGAAATGTAAACTTCATCTCCACTATAAAAAGCATCGAGACATTATCTCAAAATCAAACAGCTAAAGCAAGGAAAATATATCACAAACAGCCACCCTCCCATCACCGATAAGGACATGGCCCAGCTCCAAAACTCCCAGGCTTTGAATCCCGATACACCAAGGGTTCTGGTCCAGAAAGTGTGGTTCGGCCTCCAGTTACATCTGGGTCAAAGACGGGAACAGACAACTAAAGCCCAACTCATTCCTTGTAAAAACAGATGAGAACGGTCTATGGTATATTGTTTGTTGTGTTATTTCTAAGTTGCACACATAATTAGGCTACTGGAAAACAATATTATAACAATGCATTCTCGCTCTCAGATACGCCACTCTCGCATATAACAAGCCCACAAAGAATCATCTGGACCCAAGGGAGAGGGACATGGAGTCCAAGAGGGGATGTATGTTCGAGCAGCCAGGGAACCCACTATGCCCGGTGGCATCACTGGAGAAATATCTATTGAAATGCCCCGGAGAATCCCCTTACATTTTATCTCCACCCACTTCTACCCAAGATCTGCACTGCAGCGGGAACAACTACATACACAAATCACAGCATCAGGACCACGACAGTCCAGAAACTGGCCAATTCTGGTTTGTAAGCAAGGGAGAATATGTCAGTGAGTGGGCATCGTTGCGAAAGTTCGCTCCATAGCTTCTGGCGTCCGTCACTGACAGACAGAAAACGCTGGAGCAACATCCTGGCCGAAAACAAAGACAACACTGCAGCACCATCAACACCCAAAAGGCTGAAACAAGGCAGCAGAAGTAGTAGCACAGACTCCATCAGATATTTCAACCAATGCACAATCCAGGGGAATGTACAGATAAATGTGACATACAATAAGTCGCTATAGCTATGTCAGCTGTGATGGATAACAAAGAGAGTGTATGGATTGATTTATCAATATCAGCTCAAATGAATGTCATGGATTGTCTTAACAAGAGAGCACATTTTCTCTGCCAGGCAAAGTCACACATCATAAGCTCATTGTTATGGATATATTGAAATAAATCAAACTACAAAACAGCTTAAACAAGTGCAAATGCAGCTATTTTGCTGATATTCTGGCTGCACTTTTTGACATGAATGTAAATTAGCTGTAGTTGGCTAGCTAGCAAGGAAGGGATAAGAACGTTGCCAGTCAGTATGGCAATGGAACATTTAGACCGAACGACTGGACATTCAACCTCCAGCTACATACCCCCTCTAGCGCCAGGGTCAGCGCACTCTCAAATGTTGTTTTTTGCCATCATCGTAAGTCTACCACACACACACATGTATTAAACATGAGAATGAGTGAGGTTTTGTCACAACCCGGCTCGTGGGAAGTGACAAAGCGCTCTTACAGGACCAGGGGACAAATAACAACATAATAATAATCAATCATTTTGCTCTTTATTTAGCCATCTTACATATAACACCTTGTGTTAATTAAAAAATATTGAATAACTCACCACAGGTTAATGAGAAGGGTGTGCTTGAAAGGATGCACATAAATCTGCAATGTTGGGTGTATTGGAGAGAGTCTCCGTCTTAAATAATTTTCCACATATAGTCTGTGTCTGTATTTCGTTGTCATGCTATTGAGGGCCGAGAATCCACTCTCACATACACTACCGTTCAAAAGGTTGGGGCAACATAGAAATGTCCTTGATTTAGAAAGAAAAGCACATTCTTTTGTCCATTAAATTAACATCATATTGATCAGAAATACAGTATTGTAGTGAGGTGCGTACTGGCGGCAGAGAAGTCAGGTGCAGGAGAGCGAAAACGGATTGACAACGGTGTCGTTTTAATATCCATAAACCACCGTCAACAGAACAATACAATAGATGGGTCAAACAAAACCGGGTAAATACCAGCATACCGTTGCATAAGCACTACAAGAAACAATTACCGACAAGGATATGACGGGGAACAGAGGGTTAAATACACAACATGTAATTGATGGATTTGGAACCAGGTGTGATGGAAGACAAGACAAAATCAATGGAAAATGAAAAGTGGGTCAGCAGTGGCTAGAAGGTCGGTGACTTCGACCGCCGAACGCCATCCGAACAAGGAGAGGGACCAACTTCGACAGAAGTCGTGACAAGTGTAGACATTGTTAAGGTTGTAAATGACTATTGTAGCTGAAACGGCAGATTTTTAATAGAATATCTACAGTACATACAGAGGCCCATTATCAGCAACCATCACTCCTGTGTTCCAATGGCACGTTGTGTTAGCTAATCCAAGTTTATAATTTTAAAAGGCTAATTTATCATTAGAAAACCCTTTTGCAATTATATTAGCATAGCTGAAAATGGTTGTGCTGATTAAAGAAGCAATACAACTGGCCTCCTTTAGACTAGTTGAATATCTGGATCATCTGCATTTGTGGGTTCGATTACAGGCTCAAAATGTCCAGAAACAAAAACCTTTCTTCTGAAACTCGTCAGTCTATTCTTGTTCTTAGAAATAGTCCATGCGAGAAATTACCAAGAAACTTAAGATCTCCTACAACGCTGTGGACTACTCCTTCCACAGAACAGCCCTAACCGGAATAGAAAGAGGAATGGGAGGTCCGGTGCACAACTGAGCAAGAGGACAAGTGCATTAGAGTGTCTAGTTTGAGAAACAGACACCTCACAAGTCCTCAACTGGCAGCTTCATTAAATAGTACCCACAAAACATCAGTCTCAACGTCAACAGTGAAGAGGCGACTCTGGGATGCTGGCCTTCAAGGCAGAATTCCTCTTATCCAGTGTCTGTGTTTTTTGCCCATCTTAATATTTAATTTTTATTGGCCAGTCTGAGATATGGCTTTTTCTTTGCAACTCTACTTAGAAGGCCAGCAACACGGAGTCGCCGCTTCACTGTTGACGCTGTGACTGATGTTTTGCGTGAGCAACTGCTTACACACATGTTGCCACTCCACTCTGTCTCCCTGTCATGGCTTTTGCTCCAGCGGATTTATGTGTTTTGCCTGGTCTAGGGGTTTTGTATGTTTATGGGGCTGGCACCTTCCTAGGTAGTTTTGTATGTCTATGTCTGCCTATGTCTATGGTTGCCTAGATTGGTTCTCAATTAGAGACGGCTGTCTGTCGTTGTCTCTGATTGGGAACCATATTTAGGCAGCCAGGTTCTTTGGGTATTTTGTGGGTCTGACTTTGTGTTGTATTCTGTCTTTGTGTTGCAATTCATCAAACAACACTGTTTCACATAGCATCAGTGACATGGCTGTAACACATATAATTCACTGATTTGTATGAGAAGCAGTAATTGTTTCAAAACATGGCTGAGAAACATTTTGAAACATTTACTACTTCACAGACAGGCGTGGCGGGCCTGACACGGCTTCTGGTATATGTCCATTACATTTATGGGGGGGGGGTCAAATAAGGAAGACATCCTCTTCTGGAAATGGTGCACCACTGGAAATATTTGCAGTGTTGATCCTTCTTTTTCAAGACCTGTGCAATCTGCCCTGGCATGCTGTCAATTACCTTCTGGGCCACATCCTGACTGATGGCAGGCCATTCTTGCATAATCAATGCTTGGAGTTGTCAGTATTTGTGGGGTCTTGAGGATTGACCACAAGTTCCCATTGGGATTAAGGTCTGGGGAGCTTCCTGGCCATGGACCCAAAATATAGATGTTTTGTTCCCCGGGCCACTTCGTTATCACTTTTTCCTTATGGCAGGGTGCTCCATCATGCTGGAAAAGGCATTGTTCATTACCAAACTGTTCCTGGATGTGGATGTGTTGGTACCATTCTTTATTCCTGGCTATATTCTTAGGCAAATTGTGAGCCCACTCCCTTGGCTGAGAAGCAACCCCACACATGAATGGTCTCAGGATGCTTTACTGTTGGCATGACACAGGACTGATGGTAGCACTCACCTTGTCTTCTACGGACAAGCTTTTTTCCGGATACCCTAAACAATCGGAAAGGGGATTCACCAGAGAAAATGACTTTACCCCAGTCCTCAGCAGTCCAATCCCTGTACCCTTTGCAGAATATCAGTCTGTCCCTGATGTTTTTCCTGGAGAGAAGTAGCTTCTTTGCTGCCCTTCTTGACACCAGGCCATCCTCCAAAAGTCTTCACCTCACTGTGCGTGCAGATGCACTCACACCTGCCTGCTGCCATTCCTGAGCCAGCTCTGTACTGGTGGTGCCCCGATCCTGCAGCTGAATCAACTTTAGGAGACGGTCCAGGCGCTTGCTGGACTTTATTGGGCGCCCTGAAGCCTTCTTCACAACAATTGAACCACTCTCCTTGAAGTTCTTGATGATCCGATACATGGTTGATTTAGGTGCAATCTTACTGGCAGCAATATACTTGCCTGTGAAGCCTTTTTTGTGCAAAGCAATGATGACAGCACGTGTTTCCATGCAGGTAACCATGTTTGACAGAACAATGATTCCAAGCACCACCCTCCTTTTGAAGCTTCCAGTCTGTTATTCAAACTCAATCAGCATGACAGAGTGATCTCCAGCCTTGTTCTCATCAACACTCACACCTGTGTTAATGAGAGAATCACTGACATGATGTCAGCTGGTCCTTTTGTAGCAAGGTTGAAATGCAGTGAAAATATTTTTGGGGGAATTCAGTTCATTTGCATGGCAAAGAGGGACTTTGCAATTAATTGCAATTCATCTAATCACTCTTTATAACATTCAGGACTATATGCAAATTGCCATCATACAAACAGAGGCAGCAGACTTTTCCTTTTTGTTGGAAGCACTTTTTCATAGTGTTGGATTTCCCTTACGTTGGTGCTCTGACGGTACTCACCCTCGTCCCCCTTACCCCCTCTGACCAAAGGGTTGATGTGTGCCACCTGCTGAGCACAGTGAGCAGATGAATTTAGTCGCAGTGCCCTGGGGAAAGGCTAGAGCCCCACAACACACACACACACACACACACAGTCAGAGGGTTTTCAACCCCCCCCCCCTCCCACACACTTGCACACACATACTCACACACAAAATTGGTCATCTAATCTCTAATGAGGTTACTTAACCTAATTAAAAAACAAAATTATATTTCCTGCTGATATCTATGTAAGTGGAGGTCACAGTTCAGTAGACAAGGCTAATGTTATAATTGTATGTTCTCTCCTAAGACTAAGATTGATTAATTTAAATGGACTTTGGGGCTACCTAAGACTAAGTTTCCCCTCACCCTTAAATCTCCTTCCACTACTTTCCACAATTTTTTTCTTTCTCTTTTTCTCTCTCTCCCTCTCTCGCTCCTCTCTTTCTAATTTTTTTCATAATTGTTATGACTGAATTATGAATGATGTTCCCAAAGTAAACTGTAAAACCAAAGTAAAACCAACCGGAAATGTTTTTTCTTTGAGAGACTATGCTCTTAGGGCATACTGGAAATTAGCTCCCTGGATGCAATTCCTATGGCTTCCACAGGGTGGCAGAAGTCTATGTTCAAGATTTCAGGCTTGTAACTACCAAAACTAATAAGAAATCTCAGTTTTGGAAAATGTGTGTTTGTGCGCGCCATGAAGACAAGATGCACCTGCTAAAATTGGTTCCCTATTGAACATACTTATTTCCGTAAGAAATATTATAGTGTGATTACATGTTAGGGTATCTGAGGAGTGAATAGTAACATATTTTGACTTGTTGAAACAAAGTTTAGGGGTAGATTTTTGGATTCCTTTCTCTGCATGTTGAACGAGTGGATTACGCAAATTGATGGCGCCAACTAAACTGACTTTTTTGGGATATAAAGAAGGATATCTAACAAAACGACACTACATGTTATAGCTGGGACCTTTTGGATGGCAAATCATAGGAAGATTTTCAAAAAGTAAGTGAATATTTCATCGTTATTTGTGAATTTATGAAGCCTGTGCAGGTGGAAAAATATTTTAAAGTGGGGCGCCGTCTTCAAACATGACATGTTTTCGTTGTAATAGCTACTGTAAATCGGACAGTGCAGTTAGATTAACAGGAATGTAAGCTTTCAACCGATAATAGACACTTATATGTACCTAAATGTTTAATATCCATCATTTGTATGATTATTTATTTGAATTGCACGCCCTCCAGTTTCACTGGAACTTGTCCTGCTAGTGGGACGCCTCGGCTTAATTTACCAATGTACGGCTCAGAGATGTCTATCTACCTAGTCCTTTAATAATTCAAGACCTGCAAAACCTTTGTTCCTCTATTGACCAATTAACCAGTTTCCAGCGTTTTCTTAATCAGTGCGGTGAATAATTGATCAGCTCTTTAAAAAAAATCATGCCGCAATCTCGGCCCAGCGTATACATTACCTATCACGTTAGATATTAGGTTGTTGTGCGGTGCTGTTGCAGTGATCGTCAGATTTTCCCCCATTTTCCCCCATTCCTTCTTTCTTTCATCATTCCTCCTCTCTCCCCTCCCTCCTCCTTTCTCTCATCTCCCTCCTCTCCCCACTTTCCCTTCCCCCCTCATCCCCCACCCCCCCCATACATCCCTCCAGGTGCTAGCCATAGACCCAGATGTTGGGGACAATGGGACAGTGGTGTACAGCATCAGCCCAGAGAACCCCTTCTACACCATCAACAGCAGCACAGGCAAGATCAGGACCAGCGGGGCCGTGCTGGACAGAGAGAGGTCCAACCCAAAAGACATCCTGCTCATGAGGACCATCATCGTGTCTGCTGTCGATCGTGAGTCCCATACCAGGCCAGAACTCTGCCTGTTGGTTGGTCGGTTGCTTTGTTGTTCTGTGTGTCTGACTGGCTAGCTGTTTATCTGGGACTGAGACTGTGTGTGTGTGTGTGTGTGTGTGTGTGTGTGTGTGTGTGTGTGTGTGTGTGTGTGTGTGTGTGTGTGTGTGTGTGTGTGTGTGTGTGTGTGTGTGTGTGTGTGTGCGTGCACGCGAGAGACTGTCTGGGGCTGAAGAGTCTGTCAGTCTCTCAGCATGTACTATCTAAATTACATTGTGCGTTCATATATGAGTCTCTACTTTAAAGAGTAACTGCCCCAAAAAGCCACTTCTCATTTAGAAAAAGGCTTATGTGGCATCGATATGAGTCAGAAACATGTATTCTAATTTCAAAATTGACTACAAAGATTAAATAGAATAATTTTGGTTATTCTCGTCCAAAACTGAGATTTACGAAATGATAGGCAAAAATGCTATGTCAAGGAATGAAGGGCACCGTTTATTTCAATCCTGCCCAAATGCCCACAGCTGGCAGCACCAAAGTAATCATCAATTCGGAGCGCAGCTGCATGTGACCCGATTGTAATGACCATGGTCAATTTGGTTCACATTCGATATCCCCATGGGGCTATTAGGGACCATCAGTAAATTACACAATATTTTGAATGTCAATGGCTCCAAATTTATGTTACTTAAAAAACTCAAACCAACTATAAATTGAAGAAATTAAAATAGTAAACTCATTTAATGAAGCCCCAAAAAATGTAAATATGAACTTTGTCCCATTTACATTGTGTAATTTATTGATGGTCCCTAACTAGCCCCAGGCTATCCAATGTCAAACCAACTTTGCCAAGGTTGCACACCAGCCGGCTGAAGCTACGTTGGCTATCACTAGATAGTCTAGGCCACCTCTGGTAAAACTTTTATTGGAGTTTTGTGCTCCTGTAAATGCTGTGTTTGTACCTCTGGCGCCCACTCCAGTTGGCAGACCTCCACTGCGTTCCTCAGTCAGCACCACGGTGTATGTCAACTTGCTGGACCTTAATGACAATGACCCCATCTTCCTTAACCTGCCCTTTGTGGCCGAGGTACCAGAGGGCCTGCCTAGTGGATCCTCTGTGTTCAAGGTCAGTACACCATTACAATATGTCATTAGAGTTAGATGCTTGTGTAATTGTATCAGATGAATCAGATGGAAGTTTGTGAGGGCTAATTAAATAGTTTCTTTGTTTCTGTTTTCCCCTGTCTGTCATGTCCTCCTCTCACTTCTATTCTCCCCACCACTTCCATATCTTTGTCCCGCTCTGTCCCCTCTATCTCTTATCCCCACATCTCATCTTACTCTTCCCCTCTCCCTTCTCCCCTTTCCTCTCATTTCCTTTACTCTCCTCTCCTTCCCTTCCATCCTTTCATCTGCTCCTCCTCCTCTCCTCTCTCTCTTCTCTCTCTCAATTCAATTAAATTCAATTCAAGGGCTTTATTGGCATGGGAAACATGTGTTAACATTGCCAAAGCAAGTGAGGTGGACAACATACAAAGTGAATATATCTCTCTCTCTCTCTCCACTCCCTTCCTCCTCTCTCTCTCTCTCTCTCAATTCCTATCTCCTCTCCTTCATCAGATCCAGGTGGAGGACCCTGATCAGGAGGAGAATGGTATGGTTACCATGGGGCTACTGGTGGGCATGCCACGCGTTGATTTTTATCTCAACACCACCACGGGTGTGCTGTACTCAACGGCAACTCTGGACCGCGAGCAGATTAGCCTGTACCACCTGAGGATTGTGGCGTACGACCAAGGGCAGAACCCACGCACCTCCACCAGCACCCTTACCATCACAGGTTTGCAAGGATCAGGGCCTGTAATCAATTACTGTCTCAGAGTATGTGTGCTGATCTAGGATCAGTTTTGCCTTTCAGATCATAATGACTAAGACAGGGGGGACCTGATCCTAAATCACCACTCCTACTTTGAGACGCTTTGTGAATACAGGTCATGGCTGGTCCAACATTCAAATTTTATACCATATTAAAAATTGATTAAAGACAGTATTTTACTTAGTATAGCACTACCTGCTGGTCAGAAGCATATATTTTAGAAGCGCTGGGAAAAGAATGACCATCTGTTAAATGTGTTGCTTGTCGTGTCTGCCTATTGAGCATGATGAAAGTTATTTTACAAGAGACAATGTGTCTCTCTGTCTCTCTTTGTCTGTCTGTCTGCTTGCCTGTCACTCTGTGTCCCTCAGTCCTAGATGCCAACGACGAGACCCCCACCTTCTTCCCCAAGGTGTACAACGTGTCCCTGCAGGAGAGCGTCCCCAGGGACCATGTGGTGGCTCGCCTCAACTGTTCCGACAATGATGCTGGCCTTAACGCCGAGCTCAGCTACTTCATCACAGGTCAGAGGTCAAACTAAGGCCATGGCAGACTGTGTGTGCGTGTGTGTGTGAGTGGTTGGGCAAGAAGTAGAGTTGTATTATGTGAATGTGCTACTACTTGTATATGTGTGTGCATGCATACTCGCATTCATTCATGTGTATAAGTGAATAGCCGAGATATATACATGTAAAACTCCACCATCTGTGTGTTGCGTTCTGCAGGTGGTAACCAGGATGGTAAATTCAGTGTTGGCTTCAGAGATGGTGTGGTTCGGACTGTGGTTGGCTTGGACAGAGAGACACAGGCTACATACTCACTGGTCATAGAGGCTATCGGTAAAGTCCTAGCCCGATAAGAGCATTTTTTCATCTTTCTTTCTACTCTGTGTATTTAGACCTTTTGTACATCTGTGAGATTGAGAAGTGATGCATGCAAGTCTTGTTGTGCAACGGTCTCTGTTCCTTTTTATAATCGTTAATATATTGAAGTAAAGAAAGTCACATACTCCATGTGTAATCTCCCAGCAATTTGCAATTTCTCCCAGCAATGTACTTAGTGAAAAAGACAGTTGCTTTTCATGATCTTATCAAAGAGAGACCAAGAAGGCTTGCATCCCACATGCCAAACTATTCCCTATTTAGTGCACTACTTTTGACTAGCGTACATAAAGCTCTAGTTAAAAGCAGTGGACTTTTCTAAGGAATAGGATGTCATTTGGGATGCAGCCAACGTCTGAGGTTCCGTGTTGTTGCTGAAACTGTTGAGTTTATCTGAGTTGTTCTGGGATGACCATGTGTGTGCTGATAGGGCCGTTCAGACTCCTCACTGTGAGTATGTATTTAGAGGGGAGGGGGGGGGGGATTCAGAGAAGAGACTACTCATGTAACTACTTCAGAAGTGATTGAGCACGGCTGAACTTTGAGTATCCCACTGGTATGTTCTAAAAAATGGGGTTTACAAAGACTCAGTGATAAACAACAATACAGTTTTTTTTTTTTATGGGGTTTACAAAGGCTCAGACTGTGTCCATTTTTGGTTTCTATTGTATGGTTTTAAATGATTAAGGTTTCATTTATTTACACCAAATAAAATAGGTGATGAACAACAATACAGATAAAAACAACAATAAGAAACGGTGTCCAGATGTGTTTGGAAGCCAGAGGGCTTGTATAAAAACTACACCACAAAAAAAAGCAATAAAAAATACATAAGTACAACAAAAGAAAGGTTTGTTTAAACAGATAACAAAATTCACTAATGATAAAGGTACAAATGAACCGATCAGTGTTCACAAAAGATTACAAACAGTATATGTTTTGTTTAAATGTGTGTGTGCATGTGTTTATGTGTGGATGTGAGTGTGTGAGAGTTGGGCTATATGGAGGAGATTACTGAGTAGTTTGGTTCATGAGGCTAACCCAGAGTATTCGCTTGAAGTTATTGAGGGATGAGGAGGTTTTGGCAATGTGGATATAAGAATTCCAGAGTATGGTACCTCTATATCTGATAGAGAATTGACTACAGTGAGGTGAGGCAGTGGAGAGGATGAAGGTTATCGCAATGTTTTGTGTTTATATTCATGGATTTCAGAATTAACCCTGAAGAATCCATTGAAAGGTAAACTGTCAGGGAGGTACAGTATTTGTAGATGAAAATGATAATTGGCATACATAAATGTCGTAAATAGACAAGATATTGAGTTTCTTAAACAAAGGTGCAGATGGAGCTATGTAATTAGAGGAGTTGGCTAGCCTTGCAAATTTACTTTGTATGATGAGTAATTTGTGTAGGTAGGAGGCATATGTACTGGCCCAGACACTTTTACAGTAAATGAGATATGTGTAAATTAAGCTATAGTAGAGTGTTAGGAATCAAGCCTGATTAACAAACCACTAATCTTTCTGATAATACCAACACATTTCATCACTTTGCTTCAGACAAATTGAATATGATCTTTGCATGACAACTGTTCATCAATTGGAACTCAGAGGAATCTAGAGGATGTGACTTATTCCATTTCATTCATACCAATTGATTGGATTATAGTTAGTTTTACTTGCAAATATTGCAAAGTTCTTGACTTACTTACTTCATTAGTCCACTGTTGATACACACATTCAAAGTATGTTCACGACCAAGTTTCTCTCAAACTGACTGACACACAGTGTTAGTTCTGTAATGTGTAAATGTGTGTATCCCTCAGACAATGGTCCAGCAGGCAGCAGGAGGACAGGCACAGCCACAGTGTTTGTAGAAGTACTGGATGTGAACGACAACAGACCCATCTTCCTCCAGAACAGCTACGAGACCAGCATACTGGAGAATGTCCCCATAGGATCCAGCATCCTGCAGGTACACAGCCAGGCTGGCACACACGCGGCACATATATACACATGCACATGATTGCAGGTACGCACGCACACACACTCATGCATGCATGCACACAGACACACACAAACACGTGCACACATAGACATACGTATACCGGTACACACAAGCATACACATGGTTACACACATGGATATACCTACACACACACACAATATTATGCACTTAAGGAAATCAAACTTGAGAAAGCTTTTTATTTTCTAAAACAAACTACATCTTAATACAATAAAATAATAACACATACTGTTCTACACTCTTAGAAAAAAAGATGCTATCTAGAACCTTAACAGGTCCTTCGGGTGTCCCCATAGGATAACCCTTTGAATAACCCTTTTTGGTTCAAGGTAGAACCCTTTTGGTTCCATGTAAAACCCTATTTTGTTCCAGGTAGAACCCTTTCCACAGAGCGTTCTACTTGGAACCCAAAACGTTTCTACATGGGAACAATCGAATAACACTTTTGGAACCCTTTTTTTGTAAGATTGTTGTATTAGTTACAATCAAAATGTACGAAACAATTCACATCATCCACGTAGGCTGTTATCCCTTTTGGAAGAACCTTGGGCTTGCACCTGCTTCTCTTGTCATTAACAACATGGCCCAAACAACCTTTACTCCACCAGTCCATGTAGTTATCTTGAAGTGGGGGTTTGATCAGAAGTTAGTGTCATTGTTTAGTTAGCAGTACATCCATGGACATTTAGGACTGTGGTCAAGTCTAAGTGCTTTGGTCAAGTTACAGTCAAAGCAGTCATCTTCATGACCGGGCCTGCATTCATCTCGCGGTCAGAGCGTAGTCATATCTCTGTAACATAGTCAAACAGGCAGGGCATGGTAAGGTGGGTGAGCTGCTGTGGTCAGGTTGCTGTCTGGTTGGGGAGCAGTGGGTGCTGCACTCGGGCCTGCGCTGGGGCGGTCGTCTGAATGAGGAGGTGAATGACCACTGTACAGAGCCCAGTCGCTTCCACAGCTTGAGCTGGGGCTCCGATGACAGATAAGGCCCGCAGACCAGGGACTCGCCTGAACTACAACCCCCAACTGAGTCCTCCTCTGTCTGGGCTGACGACCCACAACACAAGGCCAGGAAGATAGCACAGACAGCCAGGAGCAGGGAGAGGCCTAACACCACCATGATGGTCAGCAATGGGTTGTGAGGCTCTGATGGCATGGGGGAGGAAGAGAGGGAGGTGGGCAGGCTGGATAGGTTGAAAAGTAGTGGTGATTTTGTAAAAGAAAGGGTGGAAGAGATGTTGACCGCTAGATCACTGGTGGTGTTCATAGTCGCCAAGTTCTGGAATGGAGAGAAGTCATGACAAAGGAGGTTAGATGAGAAGTGTGTGGACACCTGTGTGTGTGCGTGCGGTCTGTGTGTGAGTGTGTGCGTGCGTGCGTGTACACCAATCTCTTTCAGAGTGCCACAGCAGCTTTCTTGATATGGGAAGTCTTGCCTTATTGTCCAAGCTAAACCAAGCTGGCTTTTTTAGTAGGGGTTATTACCATCATACCCTGAAGGAGATGCAACACACACAAATGTCATAGTCTTTAATTCTGTAGAGACAACACGTGCCTTGTCGGTTTAGGGGAAAACACATTGGGACGTGAAATTAGTTTTCAGACCAAATGCCAGCAAATCTGTGTGGAAAGGCCACTGGAGCAGCCATCATCTCATTAGTCACCAACACCCAACACACACTCGCTCACACATTCACACTCACAGACGCAAAATATTGAATACAAAATATATTACAGTATACGCACGTCCACAAACAAACCACAAACTCCAGAGAGTTCAGACATCTATCACTGTCCAACATCCACTTACTCTCTCACACAGACTGTGACTCCATACTTAGATGCATGCACTGATACTGACCCAAACACACATTCACCTAAGTGGGCATAACACATATAAGCATATGTCAGCAAACACACGTACATTTTATACACACACACACACACACACACACACACACACACACACACACACACACACACACACACACACACACACACACACACACACACACACACACACACACACACACACACACACACACACACACACACACAAAATGTACCTTTTTCAGTCACATCCAGCATCTGTGAGTCAAACTTTTTCCTTGCTTCCACATTCCTTTTCTCCCTCACACTGCCTTTTCAAGAGAGCGTTAGGGAATGCACGGAGAAGAAGAGGGGACAGATAGGACAAGGGGGTAACAGGACAGTGGTCAAAACATAGTCTCTTTGTTTTCCACTGGGAGAGCCTAAAACAATGGTCCATTTCCAACACCGTCTAAGAGCTTAGAAAATTATCTCCCAATACTAACACTGCAAATGCTTAAATTTACAGCATCTGGGCTTAGTAACACAAACTGGGAAGCTCTGCACCCCTTTTATAGCCAAAGTGGTGCAGTCCACTGTGTAATACCCTACTCATCAATCTGACCCTCTACTCTCTTTTCCCCCGTCTCACCCATTCCCCCCCCTTTTCTCTTCTACTCTAAATCTCTTTATAAAGCTAATGAAACTGAAACAGGGCCCCTCTTTTCACACAGGGAGCAAGAGAGAGAGGAAGAGTGGGTGGGTGGGTGTGTGTGTGTGGTGTGTGTGTGTGTGTGTGTGTGTGTGTGTGTGTGTGTGTGTGTGTGTGTGTGTGTGTGTGTGTGTGTGTGTGTGTGTGTGTGTGTGTGTGTGTGAACATGTTTTGTGTATGGGTGTGAGTGTGCATGCATGCTTGTGCACGCATATGTCAAGGAATATCCACAGGTCCTATAAGCAGGATAAGATCAGGGTCTGCTCAGTCTCATCTTGCTTCAACATCTCTGTGTCTATTTTAGTTCAGAATTCCAGTCAGAAGTCATGGTTGGATTCAGTATATATTCAGCTCAGCATGCCTCACTAGTTATCTCTGTTGAGCCATGCTGTCTCTGATGTGTTTTTGTCTTTTGCTGCTCTGGCTCCATGCCTGCCTTTCAGAGAGAGAGAGAACAAGAGATAGGATGTAGACTGATAGAGGGAGAGAGAGAGATGGGGTAGGGAGGGTGTGAGAGGGAGAAATAGACTAAGAGAGTGAGTTAGGGAGATTGAGAGTGAGGGAGAGAGAAGTGAAAGAGAGAGAGAAAGGGAGAAAGAGAGAGAAGGTGGGAGAAAGAGAGAGACATCTCCATTGTGGACTCGTTGCCAGGGCCATGGTGCAGTTGTTGTGTCAACCATGGGACTACACAGAATTTGGAAGGGGTGGGTCACTTGCATATTAATATGTGTGTGTGTATATGAATGTCAGCATCTGTGTGTGTCTGTGTGCATGCCTGCGTTCACGCACATGTATGTGTGTGTACATATGTGTAAATGTTTATGTACTGTAGCTATGTAGGCCTATTGGTGTGTGGTTTCAAGTCACTGTGGTTGTAAATTAGTATAATGGCTGCATATGTCTGTGCTATTAACATGTGTTTGTGTCTGCAGGTTCAGGCCACAGATTCAGACCAGGGGGAGAACGGCAGGGTTCTGTACAGGATCCTCTCTGGTGAGTACAACTTCTTCCATCCTTTTCCCAGTTGCCATGTGGTGATACTTTTCACACCTACTCGCAGGCCTCACTGCACACAAACAACTTAACACAAAAGACTGTCAACACTGCACGCTAATTATAACCTTCATGCATAATCATAACGTTATTTGTATAAGTCATAAGGTATTAGATATTTAACTGCTCAATGACTCATTTGAAAGATGCAGTGTCAAGTGGTTAACACTTGATTTGGATAGATTCATTTTACAATGTTGGTGATTCATTTTACAATGTTGGTGATTTCTAGTATTAATATTTGAATGTACTTTGCATGTAGGATGGTCATGATGGTATTGATGTAATCACTGTCAATCCTCTCTGTCTCTCTCTTCCCCTCTCACTATCTCTCTCCCCCATCTCCCTCTCTCTCTCTGCCTCTCTCCACCACCCCCCGCTCTCCCCCCACCCCAATCTCTCTCTCCGTTTCTATCTGTGTGTGTCTCCCTATCTCTCTCTGCATGTGTAGACAACAGTAAGGGTCTGTTCAGAATTAATGAGCTGTCGGGGCTTGTGATGCGGGGCCAAAGGGCTCTGGACAGAGAGAGCAGCAGCTCCCACGTGCTGGAGGTGGAGGCCTACAACAGTGACCAGGGCAGGATGAGGAGCTCCGTACGGGTAAGGAGAGTAGGAGGGATAAATGAGGGAGGAGATGGAGAGGGTGGACAGGGATCGATGAGAGACAACAATCAATGGAGGGAGGGAGAGGGGAAAGGGCTGGACATGGAGGTCTACAACAGTGACCAGAGCAGGATAATGAGCTGCGTGTAAGTGAGGAAGGGACAGGGGAGGGTAATGGGAGACTGGGGAGAGAACATAGGATGGAACAGGGCTGGAGGTGAGGAGCTCTATACTGTTGAGAAGGGGAGGGGAGGAGAGGGGACAAGGCAGGGGAAGGGAGAGGGGATAGGGCTGGAGGAGTCTTGGGTCATTCTACCAATTTGGTACCTTTTGAGAAGTGTAACTTGGTAAAAAAAAATGCCTCTGGAACTGGATCCTGGACTTCCTGACGGGCCGACCCAAGGTGGTGAGAGTATTCACCCCTTTGCTATGAAGCCCCTAAATAAGATCTGGTGCAATTACCTTCAGAACTCACATAATTAGTTAAATAAAGTCCACCTGTGTGCAATCTAAGTGTCACATGATCTGTCACATTATCTCAGTATATACAGTGCCTTGCGAAAGTATTCGGCCCCCTTGAACTTTGCGACCTTTTGCCACATTTCAGGCTTCAAACATAAAGATATAAAACTGTATTTTTTTGTGAAGAATCAACAACAAGTGGGACACAATCGTGAAGTGGAACGACATTTATTGGATATTTCAAACTTTTTTAATAAATCAAGAACAGTTTTATATCTTTATGTTTGAAGCCTGAAATGTGGCAAAAAGGTCGCAAAGGTCAAGGGGGCTGAATACTTTCGCAAGACACTGTATATACCTGTTCTGAAAGGCCGCAGAGTCAGCAACACCACTAAGCAAGGGGCACCACCAAGCAAGGGGCACCATGAAGCTCTCCAAACAGGTCAGGGACAAAGTTGTGGAAAAGTACAGATCTGGGATGAGTTATAAAAAAATATCCGAAACTTTGAACATCCCACGGAGCACCATTAAATAACTGATTAAAAAAATGGAAATAATATGGCACCACAACAAACCTGCTAAGAGAGGGCCACCCACCAAAACTCACAGACCAGGCAAGGAGGGCATTAATCGGAGAGGCAATAAAGAGACCAAAGATAAGCGGAGATTGGAGTATCTGTCCATAGGAGCACTTTAAGCCGTACACTCCACAGAGCTGGGCTTCACGGAAGAGTGACCAGAGAAATGCCATTGCTTAAAGGAAAAAAATAAGCAAACATGTTTGGTTTTTGCCAAAAGAGGGAGACTCCCCAAACATATGGAAGAAGGTACTCTGGTCAGATGAGACTAAAATTGAGCTTCATGGCCATCAAGAAAGACGCTATATCTGGCGCAACCCCAACACCTCTCATCACCCCAAGACACCATCCCCACAATGAAGCATGGTGGGGGCAGCATCATGCTGTGGGGATGTTTTTCATCGGCAGGGACTGGGAAACTGGTCAGAACTGAAGGAAAGATGGATGGAACTAAATAAAGGAATATTTTTGAGGGGTACCTGTTTCAGTCTTCCAGAGATTTGAGACTGGGACTGAGGTTCACCTTCCAACAGGACAATGACACTAAGCATACTGCTAAAGCAACTCTCATGTGGCTTAAGGGGAAACACTCAAATGTTTTGGAATGGCCTAGTCAAAGCCCAGACCTCAATCCAATTGAGAATCTGTGGTAGGACTTAAAGATTGCTGTACACTAGCGGAACCCATCCAACTTGAAGGAGCTGGAGCAGTTGTGCCTTGAAGAATGGGGGAAAAAATCCCAGGGGCTCGATGTGCCAAGCTTATAGAGACATACCCCAAGAGACTTGTAGCTGTAATTGCTGCAAAAGGTGGTCTACAAAGTATTGACTTTGGGGGAATAGTGATGCCCGCTTATTGTTTCACAATAAAAAATATTTTGCATCTTCTAAGTGGTAGGCATATTGTGTAAATCAAATGCTACAAACCCACCCAAAATATATTTTAATTCCAGATTGTAAGGCAACAAAATAGGAAAAATGCCAAGTGGGGTGAATACTTTTGCAAGCCACTGTATGGGTATGTGCTTGGCCCCCTCTTGTACTCCCTGTTTACCCCACAGCTGTGTGGCCACTCACGACTCTAACTCCATCATAAAGTTTGCTGATGACATGACGGCGTTAGGCCTGATCACTAACGGGGATAAGACAGCCTGTAGCCAATGTGTCAAACTCATTCCGTGGAGGGCCGAGTGTCTGCAGGTTTCACTCCTCTCTTGGCTTGATTGATAAAAAGGTCACTGATTAGTAAGGAACTCCCCCTCGTTTTCTAGGTCTTAACTGAAAGGAAAAAACAGCAGAAACGTGGCCCTCCATGGAATGAGTTTGACATTCCTTGCCAACAGAGAGGAGGTCAGAGACCCGGCAGTGTGGTGCCAGGACAACAACCTCTAACTCAACGTCAGCAAGACCAAGGAGCAGTTCGTGGACTACAGAAAACATGGGGGTGCACACCCCCATCCACATCGACAGGGACACAGTGGAGAGGGTGATGAGTTTCAAGTTCTCCTGTGTCCACATCACTGAGGACTTAACATGCACTCTCACACCAGCACGGTTATGAAGAAGGCACAGCAGTGCCTCTGCTCCCTCGGGAAAGCTGAAACGATTTGGCATGGCCCTACAGATCTTCAGGAACTTTTACAACTGCACAATCGAGAGCATCCTGACTGGTTGTATCAGAGTCTGGAATGGCAACTGTACCACCCAGTGCATCACTGGGGGTGAGTTCCCAGCCATCCAGGATGTACATGCCAGGCGGTGTCCATGCTTCCAGAGTGGTCTTGTTAAGTGGAGTGTGCCAAAATATTTTTGCCTGATTCTTCCTTGACGAGACTACTGATGTTACACAAAATTCAAAAGGCAGGAAGGCACATTTCCACGTGACCAAATTCAAAGTTCATTTACCGTTTTATAAACATCTATGTGCTTTTACAAAGAAAGAAAACATGTGGGGAATGAGTTTTATATGTATATATCCATAGCTACATCTATCGTAACTAGAATTGGATGATAATGGTGATCATATCAACTAGTTATCTTTTCCAACTGATTGATTGGTGGCGCAGTCCACTAAGACATTTGGTTCATAGTTCAATGGTTGTGAATTCTAATCCCACATGGGGTAAATCCTCTATTTACAATATTCATCCCGTGAACACACACTTCTAATTCTGAAAGTGAAAGCTTATCTGCAAGAGGGGTCTCCCTGGTAGTAGTAGGTTTTTATACAGTACCCAAGACTAATCTGTGAGTTTTTACCTATTGGAAAAATACCTACTGTGTAAATACTGCAATGTGGTTTGGATTTAATTGAGCCTCTAATTTCCTTTTCACTGTGATTAATGCAGTTTTTTGCACCCCATGGGAATTCTAATTTACACCGCGAGTGGCAATCGATGTCAGGAATTCAGCGCCTTATCACTGTGAACTAACTGTCTAGAGCTGTATTTGCTCGTGATCCATGTAAGTGTATCATTAGAGCATGCCTGCAAACTTCTGGTAAGTATAATTTAGTGAGAAAGTGTTGGGATCAGGTGCAACAATGTTTTCCACCCCCATAATTAATATTTATTAATCAAAATTTACTGGGGGGGGGCAGTTAAATCTCAAAACAAAATGCACCCCCCTCCCCAAAGTAGAAAATATTTTCACATGACCCTCCTCTTGCACTGTAAAATAAATGTAACCCCCCCCCTCCCCCCTCATCAAAATTAACTCAAAATGTTTAAGACCACAAATAACAAATAACTGTAGCGATCCTGTGTTTATAAACCTGGATATTGACTTTGCCACTACAGCATGCCATTGTGGCACATTCAATGCCACGCAGGGCTGCGGGTCAGAACGTTGAGGGTTCGCCGACCACCAAAGACGAGTTCACTCTCCCTGCCTGTTTTATTACTTCGTGATCAGAGCCGGCTGGAGACAATGATCAGCTTGGGGGAAATCAGATATTCTACAGCCAGCGTCATCAATACACAAGGGATGTCGGCCAAATGAGACACATTGTGTTTGGTACAAATCATTCCCTAAGTACTCGACCTCAGCTGTATCAGCTGAAGGGTGTGGCTGTTGAACAATTTGAGGAGACTAAATTACATGGTGTTACCTTAGATTGTAAACTGTCATGGTCAAAACATTTTGATTCAATGGTTGTAATGACATGGAGAGATCAGTCTGTAATAAAGAGATGCTCTTCTTTTTTGACACCACTGTCCACAAAGCAAGTCGTGCTGGCTCTAGTTTTATCTTAAGGTATCTTGATTATATATATATATCATATATGGTCAAGTGCTGCATATGAAGACCTAGTTAAGCTGAAGCTGGCCCAGAACAGAGCCGCACATCTTGCTCTTCATTGTAATCAGAGGCCTAATATTAATACTATGCATGCCAGTCTCTCTTGGCTAAGAGTTGACCCTCTTAAAACAATTCCATATGTTAGCTTAGTAGAAACCCAGCCCCCGGCCCTTAGGTCTTTTTAAGGGCACTTGATTTAATATAACAGGCTTTTAAAATTCAATATTGGTGCTCAATTTCGTCTTAAAATATCAACGGGATGAAAAAGGCACTCATTTTGTGTAACAACAAAAGTGATCTGTACGGGTGAGGCGGGGAGAGGGAGGGTTGGGTCTAAATATAGGGAGTAGAGATAGAGGGGACATGGCAGAACATAGAAGATGAGACTGTAAGGGTCATACATAGGGCATGAAAAAGGAGAGAATGTGAGGCAGGAGTTAGAAAATAACAGAGGAGAAGGTAGTGTATTGGGATAGAAGAGGGTGTGGGACAGGACATACAGTATAGTGCTAGGGTAGAGTCTTTTGCAAAAGGGAAAGGGCTGTAGTGGGCAGTAAGGAGGACACCTGTGAGCATCTTGTGAGCAGTTGTCCAGCTACCTCTCTGACTCCCAGTGTCTCTGTCTCCCACTACAGGTGATAGTATATGTGGAGGATGCCAATGACGAGGCACCAGTGTTCACCCAGCAGCAGTACAACCGCCTGGGTCTGAGGGAGACCGCTGGCATTGGCACCTCTGTCATCGTAGTACGAGCTACAGACCCTGACACTGGTGAGTGTTGTAGTGTAACATGATGTACTATAGTACCCATAACCCTCTGTACAAGCTGGTTTTATTGATAATATATACATTATAATGTACACTGTATATTGATAAGGAAACAGAACAACAATATGTTAGTCTTATTTACTAAAATAAAACTGAATATTCTGTACAGAGCATTATGGGTACATAGATCGGTATGTGTAGCAATGCATGACTACATACTTTAAAAAATGTTTTTACATTTATAATTTTTTGTCTTCTCTCTTGTTTTGCCTCCCTTTACCCAACCTCCTTCCCTCTATGATTTTCCCTGTCTCTCCCTCTCCTCCCCTCTATCCTGCCAATCCTTCATCCAGGTGACGGCGGGGCGGTGGCCTACGCCCTGGACTCTGGCTCCGACCGTAAGTTTGATGTGGATGTGAGCACGGGCCTGGTGACCACTATAGACTACCTAGACTACGAGACCAAGACCAGCTACCTGATGAACGTGTCGGCTACCGACCAGGCGCCACCGTTCCACCGTGGCTTCTGCATGGTCTATGTGACCTTACTTAATGAGCTGGACGAGGCAGTGGCGTTCTTCTCTGCGGGCTATGAGGTGTCACTCCTGGAGAACATTGCCACAGGAACGGAGGTGGTGCAGGTGCAGGCACAGTCGGCGGACAACCTCAACCAGCTGTCGTATCGCTTTGACCCGGACACGTCGCCAGCCGCCCTTGCCCTCTTCAAGATCGACAGTATCACGGTGAGTCGGTGGACAGCCTGGGGTGTAACACCGTATTAGCATGTCTCACTCTTATTGGACAGTTGGGTTAAGGTCAATTCCATTTCAATTCAGGAAGTAAAAAGCAAATCCAATTAGGATTTTCCCTTGAAAGCATTCTTCTTGAATTGACTGAATTGAAATGGAATTTAAACCCAACCCTGTTGGATACTATACACTGCTCAGCATATATATTTAAAACTAGGATAAATCAGATTGTTTGTTAACTTGTTTTACTCCTTTCTCCCTCTCTTGCTCTCTCCTTCTCCCTGTCCATCCTCAGGGCCGTATCACAGTCACAGGGCTGCTGGACAGGGAGAAGGGGGACCTCTACACCCTGACTGTAGTGGCTGACGATGGGGGACCCAAAAAAGACTCCACTGTGGTATGGCAGTCGCTCCTTTTTTTCTCAATTTCTTTTTCTTCTTGTTTGGACAGTAGTTGCTTTTAATTCCCGGTTGTCAGGTCTCATCTGTTTTCAATAATAAGCCGCGACACAATGTTGTTATCTGTTTTGTTGTAGAAATGGTCAGTTAATGACAATCTGTATTTTCACCTCGTTACTGCTATCTCATGGGGAAATTGCAGAAGGTAGGTGTTGCTCAGGATTACTGTTTTAATTCAAAGTTTTAATTCAAAGCTTAATGAAGTGTATGTATATGTCACAAAGGTATTTTTCTATTATTTTTCAAAAGCATACCATGTAAATCAAATTCAATTAAAAGTTTTGTAGCGTCTTAGCGCTCTTGTCAATGCCAATCCCTAATTGGCTTTGTCTATACATGTGACAGGTGTCAATCACCATACAGGATGAGAATGACAACAGTCCAGAGTTTGATATCACATCTGATTCATTGGTGGAGATTCCAGAGAACACACCCATCGGGAAGAGAGTGGCTGTGGTGCTTGGGCGCGACAAAGATGCCGGGAAAAATGGACTGGTGAGGAGAGAGAGAGAGAGAAGAGAAGAGAGAGCGGGAGAAGCTCTTCACCTGCTCTCCGTGCTGTCTTTCAACTCACTCCATCCCCTCCTCTTTGTCTCGCTTTCTAAGGTGTACTTCAGGCTGGTGGCAGGGAACATGCAGGATGTGTTTGAGATCCGGACAGTGAACCACACCTATGGAGAGATCTACGTCAACTCCCCTCTGGACCGAGAGTCTGTTGACCGCTACCTGCTCAAGGTTAGACACCTGGGTCAGATTCTATAACCATGTTTCCAAAGTGATAACATTTTTAAAAAAAATCATGACAGCTCTGATGGAAACAGGCATTTCGGTACAATTTTGTAAATGCCGACAGATCATGTGTTCGTTTGACGTGATCTTTTTGTGTTGGTAAAATTAATTATGCGAGAAATGGCGATGGAAATGTCTTTGTGAGCAAATATTGATATATTAGCCATCATATCACAAGAACCTTGGAGTCACGTGATGATATGGTGTGTGGTCCTCCCACTACGACTCTGGAAACCATGCAGTTTATTAGGCTACAGATTAAATAAATTACGATGACCTTCACAGGGTAGTGAAAGTCCATGGTGATCTTGATAATCTTTTCCGATAAATATTGAGGGTCTTATTCTGGTGACATGATGATCGATGATTGATTACCATTTGACAAATACAAATATTCTTGCTCTTATCCATAATAATCTCATGTAGACTAGCCTACCCGCACAACCAGCACAGGCACTCCAGATTGAATTTAACTAGGCAAATTGGTTAAGAACAAATTCTTATTCTTATATTATTCTTATATTATTATTCTTATAAATTCTTATAGCCCACTCCTTCCTCCCCATCGGGGTTTTGAAACCCGGTCTCCCATGTGCCCTGCCCACATGACACAGGGATTCTTTCGCTAAATAGCCCAGTACTGTACTGCCGACCGTCACATTGTACAGCGCCAGTTTTTCTTGGAAGAGAAACACCATAATATTAATCTAATTAATTAAGCAAGTACCAGTCAAAATTTCAGACACACCTACTCATTCCAGGGTTTCTCTTTGTTTTTACTATTTTATATATTGTAGAATAATAGTGAAGACATCACAACTATGAAATAACACATATGGAATCAGTTAAGAACACATCTTATTTAGAAGGACAGCCTACTCCTTCCTCTACATCTGGGAATTGAACCCTGGTCTCCTACATGCCCGAATTCTGTAGTACAGACATGGCCTGCTCTCCCTCATGTAAGGAATTAGGCACTTTCGCATGTTTACTACAGTATGTATTGTAGGCTATGTTTACTTGTTGGACTGCACAATAGCCTAAAAACAAATGCAGGTGGCTTATAGTACTGTATTTGTCATCAGCATCTTTATGCTTTCGTAATGACAAATAATATTTAAAAATGCAGATGTTGATTTAGTTATGGATCGATAACGAATTATTATGGGAATAAATATCACTGATTTACAGAAATATTGGAACAAAGTTGTCTAATGAAGTCAAACAATTTACAATCCTCCAATCCTTTTATGCTGTAGCCTACAACCGTCACGTTGTACAGAGCCATACTTTCCGTTCCATCCTAATGGAAACCCTGAGTATTTAGTTTTTCATGGAATAGAAACTCCAGAATATTTATCAAATGAATTAAGCCAAATTTCTTAAAATCAATCCCATATACTATGTTATTTCAATTTTTTTTAAATTCTCTGGTAATGCCAATATGGAAGAGTATCAAATAGGCTTCTCAAAGATGCCCTCTGGTGGTCAAACTAGCACTAACTCCCATTAACAGAACAAATGGCTGACATTTAGATAATGTGACACAGAATGCTGCATCAGCCTCAAGGTGTGCTGCAGTATGATGCAACTTTTAAAGGAGCATCCACTGTACCTGTACTGTAACTGCTAGCTGTTGACTAGAGCACACGTGTCAAGACCAGAGAAGGCATATTTGCTATTCAGCGCAACAGTTTTATGACAAAACTATTGGTAGAGTTGAAAATGCAATGGAAACGCATTGAAATACATATATTCAGTGCATGATAATTTAAGCGGAAAAAGTACATTTTGTGTGCACTACGCATTTATTCACCAGTGGTGTTTCCAAAAAATGTACTTTCGCTTAAGTTTTCATGTCTTTATGCAGATTCTACAAAATTTGCATGACAATCTGTCGCCAATTAGATGGTAACCTAGCTATGAAGGCACAAGGTAGCAAAACATTATGTAGTGGAAAATGAAATGATAGCTTCTTATTGGACAACTTGAGATTGTCCCTTCCTGTTTGAGTCTATTTTCTTCCATTTCGTGCCTAATGAACGCTACCCCTTACTGTTAAAATGCCACATTCTGGCTTCTCAGTCAGGAACCATATCACAATTATATGTGCTCAAGCTACATAGGATGAATATCAAATATTATTATACAGCATGTCAGCACATGAGCATGTTTTCATTTTGAAATGAATGTTTTGCCAGTGGGTGTGCATCCATACGTTGTGTACACATAACATACAGTAATCCCATTGCAGTGTACTGTATATCCATATGTTTATTAATACAAACATTGTTTTAATTGAAATATTAGCTATTGCCTGAAGCTGAAAAATATAGGAAATTCAAAGCTAATTTGACCTACGCATTAACATTGTTTTTCAGCATACGCAGCTTAGATACCTTCTAGAGGACAGTATGTTTATTGATCTACTGTACTTCAACAACAGATGTACTCACATTGGATTGGTTGATTAGGATTCCAAACTTCTCTCAAACCGCTTTATACTCTTAGAGTAGATTTATCCCATTAACCTGTTATGGCTGCAATCCTGATCGATATGACAACTACCAGTGAGGGCGCCAAATTCAAACCACAGAAATCTCATAATTACAATTCCTAAAACATACATGTCTTGTATAATTTTAAAGCTATTCTCGTTGTTAATCCCACCAAAGTGTACGATTTCCAATAGGCTTTTCAGCAAAAGCACTACAAAAGATTGTTAGGTCTCCACCAAACCACAATAAGCACAGCCATTTTCCAGCAAAATATAGCAAAAAAAGCATAAATAAAGATAAAATGAATCACTAACCTTGAATTATCTTCATCAGATGACACTCATAGGACTTCATGTTACACAATACATGCATGTTTTGTTTGATAAAGTTCATATTTACAGAAAAAAAATCTGAGTTTACATTGACTATTTAGATTCACTAGTTTGAAAAACATCAAGTGATCTTGCACAGCCACATCGTTTCAACAGAAATATCCATCATAAATGTAGATGATAATACAAGTTATACACATGGAATTATAGATATACCTCTCCTCAATGCAACCGCTGTGTCAGATGTTTTTTTAAGTTCACAGAAAAAGCAACCCATGCAATAATCTGAGACAGCACTCAGAACAGTAGCCAAATTAGCCTCCATGTTGGAGTCAACAGAAACCAGAAAATACATGATAAATGTTTCCTTACCTTTGATGAACTTCATCAGAATGCAGTCCTATAAATCCCAGGTCCACAATAAATGCTTGATTTGTTCGAAATGTCCAAAGGTTCCGTAACAGTCAGTAGAAACATGTCAAACGATGTACTGAATCAATCTTTAGAATGTTGTTTACATATATCTTGAATAAGGTTCCAACCGGAGAATTAGAATGACTTCAGATGAGCGATGGAACACAGGTCCTTCATCTGTGAACGCGCCTGGTGAAAACATGGTCCACTCATGGCTGTGGTGACTATTTCCTGTGTCAATCGACCCCCCTTCACATTAGAGTCATCAGACAAAGTTTTATTGACTGCTGACATCTAGTGGAAGGCGTAGGAAATGAAAACCATCCATATCTCACTGTAATTTTAATGAGACATTGGTTGAAAATCTGCCACCTCCAGAAAAAAAACAGGAAGTGGAATTTCTCAGGTTTTTGCCTGCAATATGAGTTCTGTTATACTCACATACATAATTTAAACAGTTTCAGAAACTTCAGAGTATTTTCTATCCAATACTAATGATAATATGCAAATATTAGCAACTAGGAGCAGGCCGTTTGATATGGGACCTTTCATCCAAGCTACTTTTCATCCAAGCTACTTTTTATGGCTGCCCCTGCAGCCATAAAAAGTTAATGTACTGGGTAATGTAAACTTATTTTTGATGTAAGACACACATGCAATCTGGGAATCTTGACGTATACCCATTGGTTCTTGAAGGGGCAATCGAGACTTCAAAACAATAACAAACCCAACACTGTGCCACTCTTTCAGTAAAAAGCTGAGGAACATGGGTAATGAAATGTAACCACCTCAAATTCACCAATAGAGCTACGGATACAAAAAATGCAATTATAACCATATTCAGAGGCTAAACAGTGTTTGTTTGTTTAAAATGAATTAATTGTACAAACAATTGAGTAGAACAAGCATACAGTGCATTTGGAAAGTAAAGTGGATGGCGAGTGTATTCACCCCCTTGGCATATTTCCTATTTTGTTGCCTTACAACCTGGAATTAAAATAAATATTTTTGGTGGTTTGTATCATTTGATTTACACAACATGCCTATCATTTTATTGTAAAACAAACAAGAACAAAGACAAAAAAACAAACCTTGAGCGTGCCAAACTATAGGCCCCACCCCAAAGTCAATACTTTGTAGACCCACCTTTTGCAGCAATTACAGCTGCAATTCTCTTGGGGTATGTCTCTTTAAGCTTGGGACATCTAGTCACTTGGATTTTTGCCCATCCTTCAAGACAAAACTGCTCCAAATCCTTCAAGTTGGATGGGTTCAGCTGGTGTACAGCACTCTTTAAGTCATACCAAAAATTCTCAATTCGATTGAGGAATTGAGGGCTTTGACTAGGCCATTCAAAGACATTTAAATGTTTCCCCTTAAAACACGCGAGTGTTACTTTAGCAGTATGCTTAAGGTCATTGTCCTGCTGGAAGGTGAACCTCCGTCCCAGTCTCAAATCTCTGGAAGACTGAAATAGGTATACCTCAAGAATTTCCTTGTATTTAACGCCATCCATCATTTCTTCAATTCTGACCAGTTTCCCAGTGCAATTTAAAAATATTCCCACAGGATGATGCTGACACCACCATACTTCAATGTGGGGATGGTGTTCTAAGGAGATGTGAGACGTTGGGTTTGCGCCAGACATAGCATTTTCCTTGATGGCCAAAAAGCTCAATTTTAGTCTCATCTGACCAGAGTACCTTCTTCCATATGTTTGGGGAGTCTCCCACATACCTTTTGGCGAACACCGAACGTGTTTGCTTATTTTTGTCTTTAAGCAATGGCTTTTTTTCTGGCCACTCTTCAGTAAAGCCCAGCTCTGTGGAGTGTAGTACGGCTTAGAGTGGTTCTGTGGACAGATACTCCAATCCCCACTGTGGTGCTTTGCAGCTCCTTCTGGGTTATCTTTGGTCTCTTTGTTGCCTCTCTGATTAATGCTCTCCTTGCCTGGTCCGTGAGATTTGGTGGGCGGCCCTCTCTTGGCAGGTCTGTTGTTGTGCCATATTCTTTCCATTTTTTAATAATGGATTTAATGGTGCTCAGTAGGATGTTCAAAGTTTCTGATATTTGTTTATAACCCAACCCTGATCTGTACTTCTCCACAACTTTGTCCCTGACCTGTTTGGAGCACTCCTTGGTCTTCATGGTGCCGCTTGCTTGGTGTTCCCCTTGCTTGGTGGTGCCCCTTGCTTAGTGGTGTTGCTGACTCTGCAGCCTTTCAGAACAGGTGTATATATACTGAGATCATGTGACAGATCATGTGACACTTAGATTGCACTTTATTTTACATATGCATATGCACCCACCACTTTTCTGTTTTTTAGGGGGGAGGGATTTTTTGAAATAAGTATTTTTTTTTATTTCACTTCACCAATTTTGACTATTTTGTGTATGTCCATTAAATTATATCCAAATAAAAATCAATTTAAATTACAGGTTGTAATTTTAAAAAATAGGAAAAACGCCAAGGAGGATTAATTATTTTGCGAGACACTAATCAGACCCCTTGACTTTTTTCACATTTTGTTAAGTGACAGCCTTATTCTAAAATTGATAACATGGTTTTTCCCCTCATCAGTCTACACAGAATACCTTATAATGACAAAGCAAAAACAGGTTGTTAGAAATGTTTGCTAATTTATATAAGATATAAATGAAATATCACATTCGTATTACTTTTCAGGCCCTTTATTCAGTACTTTCTTGAAGCACCTTTGGCAGCAATTACATTCTCAAGTCTTCTTGAGTATGACGCTACAAGCTTGGCACTCCCTATATTTGGGGAGTTTCTCCCATTCTTCTCTGCATATCCTCTCAAGCTCTGTTCGGTTTGGTGGCGAGCGTTGCTTCACAGCAATTTTCAGGTCTCTCCAGAGATGTTCGATCAGGTTCAAGTCCAGGCTCCGGCTGGGCCACTCAATGACATTCAGAGACTTGTCCCGATGCCACTGTTGCCTTGTCTTGGCAGTGTGCTTAGGGTCATTGTCCTTTTGGAAGGTGAACCTTCGCCCCAGTCTGAGTTCCCGAGCACTCTGGAACAGGTTTTCATCACGGATCTCTCTGTACTTCGCTCCGTTCATCTTTGGCTTGATCCTGACTAATCTCCCAGTCCCTTACACTGAAAAACACCCACACAGCATGATGCTACCACCACCGTGCTTCACCGTACGAATGGTGCCAGGTTTACTCCAGATGTGACGCTTGGCAATCTTGGTTTCATCAGACCAGAGAATCTTGTTTCTCATGGTCTGGGAGTCTTTAGCTGCCTTTTGGCAAACTCCAAGCAGGCTGTTTTACTGAGGAGTGGCTTCCATCTGGCCGCTCTACCATAAAGGCCTGATTTGTGGAATGCTGCAGAGATGGTTGTCCTTCTGGAAGGTTCTCCCATCTCCACAGAGGAACTCTAGACCTCTGTCAGAGTGACCATCGGGTTCTTGGTCACCTCCCTGACCAAGGCCCTTCTCCCCCAATTGCTCAGTTTGGCCATGCAGCCAGCTGTAGGAATAATCTTTGTGGTGCCAAACTTATTGCATTTAAGAATGATGGAGGCTGCTGTGTTCTTTGGGACCTTCAAATGCTGCAAAACATTTTTGGTACTCCTTCGCCAGATCTGTGCCTCGACACAATTCTGTCTCCGAGCTCAACGGAAAATTCCTTCGACTTCATAGCTTGGTTCTTGCTGTGACATGCACTGTCAATTGTTGAACCTTATCTTGACAGGTGTGTGCCTATCCAAATCATGTCCAATCAATTGGATTTACCACAGGTGGACTCTAATCAAGTTGTAGAAACATCTCAATGATGATCAATGGAAACAGGATGCACCAATTTCGAGTCTCATAACAAAGGGTCTGAATAATTATGTAAAAAATGTATGTTTTTTTTATTTGTAATATATTTGAAAAATATTCACTTCGTGAGTATGGGGTATTGTGTGTAGACTTCTGAGGAATGAAAATGATTAAATACATTTTAGATTAAGGCTGTAACCTAACAAAATGTGGAAAAATTCAAGGGGTCTGAATAATCACTGTATATTTTGGATTTATTTTGCATTTATTATATATACACATACAAAAGTTTTATAACACCCACTCAAAGGTTTTTTCTATATTTTTACTGTTTTCTACATTGTAGCTGGTTGAGAGATTACTACCTGATTCCATACAGTATGTGTTATTTAATTGTTTTGATGTCTTCACTATTATTCTACAATGTAGAAAATAGTCAAATTATAAGAAAAGCCCTTGAATGAGAATTGTTTTTTCACGCTTTTTATGGAAACGGAGGGGGCACAAGTTTGAACTGTGGGGCCCCATTTAGCCCTCTCGTGGAGCCGGGTACGCATCCAGATTGTTACTACCAATATTACAATCAATGTTTCGTGTAGTCTGCTGTTTTTCTCCAAATAAAGTAGAGATGAGTGAAATCTATTGGCCGCGTTAGATACTGCTGGCAGCATGTGATAGGCTACAGCTGCGGGAAGCAACTGACTTTGGCATTCACACCTATGTGAAGATAGCCACCATAATGGAATTTGCAGTTCTCCTTCAAAATAAAGGTTCCCCATTGAAAGTGAAGCAAACAGATACAAATAGTGTAATCATGCCATATTTGGACTAGATAATGCTAAACAAGGTTGGAATGTTGTTATATAAATTAAACAAAAGACAAAAATTGGTTCAATTGACACAAAAAAATAATATAGCTATTCAAATTTTAGCAGCATAGCTCATATTAGGGAGCTTTGTTCCCTCCTGTACCTCTCCATTAATGTGATCAAGGAGGGCTGAGCATGCCCCCATTCTCATTGACGGGGCTGTAGGGGAGCAGGTTGAAAGCATTAAGTTCCTCAGTGTCCACATCACCAACAAACTATCATGGTCCAAACATACCAAGGCAGTCGTGAAGAGGGCACGACAATGCTTATTCCCCCTCAGGAGTGAAAGGATTTGACATGGGTCCCCGGATCCTCAAAAAGTAATACAGCTGCAGCATCGAGAGCATCCTGTCCATGTTGCATCACCGCCTTGTATGGCAACTGCTCGGGCCTCCGCCCACAAGGCGCTACAGAGGGTAGTGCGTATAGCCCAGTACATTACTGGGACCAAGCTTCCTGCCATCCAGGACCTCTATACCAGGCGATGTCAGAGGAAGACCTTAACATTTCCAAAGACTCCAGCCACCCTAGTCATAGATTTTTCTCTCTGCTACCACACTGCAAGCAGTACCTCAGTGACAAGTCTAGGTCCAAAAGGCTTCTTAACAGCTTCTATCCCCAGGCCATAAGATTGCTGAACTGCTAATCAAATGGCTACCCTGACTATTTGTGCTGCTTCTGCTACTCGTTATTTATTATCTATACATAGTCACTTTACCCCTACCTACATGTACATATTACCTCAATTACCTTGACTAACCTGTACGCCCCTCACATCGACTCGGTACCGGTACCCCCTGTATAGAGCCTCATTATAGTTTATCTTTTATTTTTTACTTTAGTTTATTTAGTAAATATTTTCTTATTTTCCTTAAAACTGCATTGTTGGTTAAGGGCTTGTAAGTAAGCATTTTACGGGATGCAATCAGAACAACAGGTTTCAGTTGTGATATCATAATGCAAAAGGGTTTTCTAATGATCAATTCACCTTTTAAAATTATAAAATTGGAATAGCAAACACAACGTGCCATTGGAACACAGGAGTGATGGTTGCTGATTATAGGCCTCTACGCCTATGTAGACATTCCATTAAGAAATGTGCCATTTCCAGCTACAATAGTCATGACCCCAAACTTTTGAACAGTAGTGTACATACAGCGGAGAACTATGCTCATGGAAATGTGAATTCTTTGCACATGGATGGCCGCTCATTCGAAATAATTGCAATGTACATATTTACGTTTGTATGTCTTTGCTGACTTTCCATTGAAAACACTTGATCCGACTGGGGAGTAATCGATAGAAAGTCTCTGGTTTGTCCCCCAGAGATCAAAGTATTTTTTAGTTGTAGCTCTGTTACATGGATATGTCAGATGTACCAATGGTCGTTTGATATGGAAAAGTTCTTTGAATTGGATCTTTCAGAGTGCCACCCGGTGGTTCTCGGTCGCGTTTACCAGACTAAATAACTTCAACAGCTACAGACGGAATATTCCTGTGTAGTCTTTGCAATGTTTCAAAGTTTATTAACCATTCATGACGTCCGGGTCACACCATTTGCCTGCTTTGTCTCTAGTTTTAAATAATTTCTCAGCCATGTAGCCACCGCTGCACGCTGTATGGTCTAATTTTGTCACGATTCATTTTTATGCATTCTGGGAAAAAGGGGTGTTCCCTCCGTTTTGTCGTAATGTCTGTGTTCACGTGGACGTGGCCACTGACTTGGTTAAGACAGTTAGAAGGCTAACATCACATTACATCATCTCACAAATTGTTTAATATTTAATCAAACAAGTTTCACAACATCTAGATGTGAATCTGATTACTAGGAAATATACAGTGGGGCAAAAAAGTATTTAGTCAGCCACCAATTGTGCAAGTTCTCCCCCTTAAAAAGATGAGAGAGGCCTGTAATTTTCAAACAAAATGAGGAAAAAAATGCGGAAAATCACATTGTAGGATTTTTTATGAATTTATTTGCAAATTATGGTGGAAAATAAGTATTTGGTCACCTTCAAACAAACAAGATTTCTGGCTTTAAGAGGCTCCTCTGTCCTCCACTCATTACCTGTATTAATGGCACCTGTTTGAACTTGTTATCAGTATAAAAGACACCTGTCCACAACCTCAAACAGTCACACTCCAAACTCCACTATGGCCAAGACCAAAGAGCTGTCAAAGGACACCAGAAAAAAAATTGTAGACCTGCACCAGGCTGGGAAGACTGAATCTGCAATAGGTAAGCAGCTTGGTTTGAAGAAATCAACTTTGGGAGCAATTATTAGGAAATGGAAGACATACAAGACCACTGATAATCTCCCCCGATCTGGGGCTCCACGCAAGATCTCACCCCGTGGGGTCAAAATTATCACAAGAACGGTGAGCAAAAATCCCAGAACCACAAGGGAGGACCTAGTGAATGACCTGCAGAGAGCTGGGACCAAAGTAACAAAGCCTAGCATCAGTAACACACTACGCCGCCAGGGACTCAAATCCTGCAGTGACAGACGTGTCCCCCTGCTTAAGCCAGTACATGTCCAGGCCCGTCTGAAGTTTGCTAGAGAGCATTTGGATGATCCAGAAGAAGATTGGGAGAATGTCATATGGTCAGATGAAACCAAAATATAACTTTTTGGTAAAAACTTAACTCGTCGTGTTTGGAGGACAAAGAATGCTGAGTTGCATTCCAAAGAACACCATACCTACTGTGAAGCATGGGGGTGGAAACAAACTTTGGGGCTCTTTTTCTGCAAAGTGACCAGGACGACTGATCCGTGTAAAGGAAAGAATGAATGGGGCCATGTATTGTGAGATTTTGAGTGAAAACCTCCTTCCATCAGCAAGGGCATTGAAGATGAAACATGGCTAGGTCTTTCAGCATGACAATGATCCCAAACACACCGCCCGGGCAACGAAGGAGTGGCTTCGTAAGAAGCATTTCAAGGTCCTGGAGTGGCCTAGTCAGTCTCCAGATCTCAACCCCATAGAACATCTTTGGAGGGAGTTGAAAGTGCGTGTTGCCCAGCAACAGCCCCAAAACATCACTGCTCTAGAGGAGATATGCATGGAGGAATGGGCCAAACTACCAGCAACAGTGTGTGAAAACCTTGTGAAGACTTACAGAAAACGTTTGACCTCTGTCATTGCCAACAAAGGGTATATAACAAAATATTGAGATAAACTGTTATTGACCAAATACTTATTTTCCACCATAATTTGCAAACAAATTCATTAAAAATCCTACAATTTTCTGGAGAATTTCTTTTCTCATTTTGTCTGTCATAGTTGAAGTGTACCTATGATGACAATTACAGGCCTCTCTCATCTTTTTAAGTGGGAGAAATTGCACAATTGGTGGCTGACTAAATACTTTTTTGCCCCACTGTACATATTCAGAGATACAGCTATGTTTATCTACTGTCCTTAGTTACATCACCAATTAGTATTGAATTCGGCAGGTTTGTTCTTTAAGGACCCACTGACTATTTAATTGTTTGGAATACAGAAATATTGTTTCATTATTCCACCTTTTGATGTTACCGTTTTGGAAGGAGGAATCTCCTTGTAACAAAAAGGTTTATTTCCCCTCAATACTGCCAAATGCAAAGTTTCTCCACGATATTTACGACCGGTCATAAAACTGGTGGGGGAGGAAAATCTAGCACCTATGATCCTCACCCAACAGAGCAAGTTATGACAGCATCTTCCTGTTGGTGCAGTAGGCAAATTGGATTGGGCCCAGTGTGCCTGGCATGCTGACCTTGATGTGAGACATGACCAGCCTCTCGAAGCACTTCATGATGACGAGGTGAGAGTGACTGGGCAATAGAAATTTGGGCATGTCACTTTGTTTTTCTTGGTCACTGGGACGATGGTGGGTCTCCTTTAACCAGGTGGGGAATACAGCCTGGGACAGGGACAGGTTGAAGATGTCCGAGAAAATGCCCGCCAACTGGCCAACACACACACTCTGTGGATGCGGCCAGGGATGCCATCTGGGCCGGTGGTTTTGTGAGCCTCGGAGGGCGAAAGAACCTGGTCATCCGGAGCAGGGAGAGTCTTCATGGATGGCTCAGTATTGTCTGCCTTGAAGCAAGCACAGAATGTGTTAAGCTCATCTGAGAGGGAGGTTCGGTGGGCACCGTAAATCTGGATTTTCCTTTGTAGTCTATGACAGGGTGTAGTCCTTGCCACATTTGATGCAATTCTCAATTGTCAAACATCAATTCAAGTTTGAGTCTGTATTGTCTTTTTGCGTCCCTAATGGATTTGCGGAGTTCGTACCTGCTTGCCTTGAACGGGTCACACACCAACGAGTCATCGGGGTTCCAGGGTTTTGGTTGGGGTATGTCCAGATTGTTATTGAGGGTAAAACGTCACCAACACATTTCTTAATGAAGCCTGTGACTGACAATGTATAGTCCTCAATGTTGCTAGATGAGTGCTGGTTGGGTGGATTAAAAAAAATATTCCAATCAGTATTCCTAAACAATCATACAGCATTGAGTCTGCCTCCTCTGTCCAGCGCCTTACTAATCTTCTTTGTTGGTAACTTGCTGATTGTAGGCGGGGAGTAGGAACAAAGAGATGTGATCTGATTGGCCGAAGTGTGAGAGGTGAATGGCTTTATGTATACATGGCCGATCATCTTTGGGGGGAAAGATTCATGTTGGTGATTACTTGGAGAAAATGTGTTTTAGACGGGCTTGGTTAACAGAAGGCGCTGTGAATTTAGGGCAGGCTCTGAAATATATGATAGTTGGCTTCTAAAAGAGTTGGACAAAGTGGATTTGGTATCAGTATGTACAAGTATCTGTTTGGTGTCAGTATGATATCTTATTGACTGATGGATGGCTGACTATCCATTTCCAATAAGTTTAAACAGTGACTTACCATCACCACGTGGACAGGCTGAAATCAACACTCAAAGTGTTGGCAAATGGCATCACCGTAGACCCTATGTCGTGCCAAGTTTAACGAGTAGCCCCACTTGACCGTAGCTCGCTAGGTCTGACCGCAGCGACCGTGCAAATAGTATCAATCTGTCATCAATGACACTCCATCAGGCCACTATTATGATTACCCGTGTTAATTTTAAGCTTCCTGGTACAACCGGAAGTTGTTAAATTGACCCTAAAAGAAAAAAAAATCACTCAGTGAAAAACACTGCATTAAAAGACTTGAAGTGCCTTAACTTTAGGTAATAGGGGCAGTATCTATTTCCAATAAGTTTAAACAGTGATTTACCATCACCAAATGGACAGGCTGAAATGAACACCAACAAGAGATGGAGAGGAACCACTATCACTACTCGGCCATCCCGAGATCAACGAGCCAGACAATTGGGCATTTCAGCAATATATTAGGGCATGTCCAATTCGTGATGATAAATGCCCATTGTAAAGTATTGCTAATGGACAGTGTACATTTCCAATACATTTAATTAGGGATTTACCATCACAAATTGAACATGCCCTAATGACAGGCTGAAATCAACAATAACGAGCGATGGAGAGGAACCACTCTCACTGCTAGGCCATCTCGAGTTCAATGAGCCAGACAATTGGGCATTTCAGCAATATATTAGAGCATGCGCAATTCGTGACGGTAAATGCCCATTGTAATAGATTGCTAATGGACTGTGTCCAATACACATAATACATTGCCAGTCTTAACACGTTATACTGCAGTTGGACAGTGTCCATTGCCAATATATAGCTATTGTACAGTGTCCATTACGTATATGCTATATTGTCAGTGTGAACATGCTCTTATGAAAGTTGACAGTGTCCATTGCCAAGGACTTCCTATTATGAAATTAACATGCTGAATCAACACCAATGACACATTCTGACTTCCTATGATCAAACATGACAAATAGACCTACTAGGCCAAAAATATTCTTAGAAATATTGAACCTCCACACATTAACAAGTCCAATACCTCAAATGAAAGATAAACACCTTGTTCATCTACCCAGCATGTCAGATTTCTTAAATGTTTTACGGCTAAAACACAGCACATATTTATATTAGACCACCACCGAAACAAAGACAAGAGGCAACCATTTTGTCCCAGAAAATATAAAATTATAAAAGCAGGATTAAAAAATAAATCATTCACTAACCTTTTGAAAATCTTCATCAGATGACAGTCATATGACATGTTACACAGTACATTTATGTTTTGTTCAAAATATGCATTTTATATCCATAAATCACAGTTTACATTGACGCCATGTTCATAAAATTATCAAAAATGTCCGGAGAAATTATGGAAAGCTACGCCAGATAACAGAAATACTCATCATAAACTTTGACTAAAGATACATGTTTTACATATAGTTAGAAAGATACACTGATTTTGAATGCAACCGCTGTGTCAGATTTGTTTTTATCGTTACAGAATTAGTTGACTATGCAATAACCTGAGACGGCGCTCAGACGTAAGCAATATTTCTCCGCTATGTTGGAGTCAACAGAAATACAAAATTACAACATAAATATTCCCTTACCTTTGATGGTCTTCGATCAGAATGTAGTGGAAGGAGTCATACTTACCCAATGCATCATTTTGTTTCAGTTCGTGTCTCCTTATAGTAGCATCTGCTACCACTTTCAGCTGAAATGCATCCAAAATGACTTCTGGTCCCGAACAGTTGCGCATCAAAATTTCAAAATGACATATTATATGTCGACTAAACTGGTCAAACTAAGTGCAGAATCAAGGTTTAGGATGTTATAAACGTACAAAACAATTCTCAATTCAACCGGACAATCACACTTCTTCTCAGGCAAGCTGGAACAGAGGAAGGTCTGTGTTCAATTCACGCCCTAACGCACATATATTTTCTCGCGACACCCACTCTTTCGCCTCCCAAAGGGTCAAAGCTCGTGGGATTTGCACAGTTAAGCACTCTACTGAATGAGAACATCTAGTGGAAGACATAAAAAGTGTCTCCAGATCCATAGCTGGTTGGGGAGGGTGGGGGCGATGACGTCAAAGTTGCCCCAACTTTCAGTATTCCAAAACTAGTTTGGGAGATTGCCTGCCCTGTGAGTTCTGCTATACTTACAGACATAATTCAAACAGTTTTAGAAGCTTTAGAGTGTTTTCTATCCAATAATAATAATCATATACATATATTAGCAATTTCTTTCAGTTTACTATGGGCACGCAATTCATCCAAAGCGGGCAGTATTATGCCTAGCCTTAACACGATAAAATAAGACAAACGTATGTTCATACAGTTCCTACATATGGAAGATATTGAATATTTCACCCTTGAGACCTGACTTTCTGACCATGTCGCATATGAAATCCTACGGTGGAGCACGCTCGACACCTTTTGGATTTTTGGTTTATTACACCCAGCATTTGACATGTTCCGCTTCCAATATGTTTTAAACCAACTGCTACCCAATTGAGTAGTATTTGCGATTGTGTATAGGGTTGGCCCAATGCCAATATGATGCCATTCATTTTTGCCATTTCATGGGGGTCTTCCTTTACCTGAAGTCCTTTGTGCAATTGAAGCCTTGCTCTGAGTTCACCAAGTTTATTTTCCAGCGATTGTCCAGCGAAAGCCATCAGAACGAATCCGTTAAATCAAATCAAATGTATTTATATAGCCCTTCGTACATCAGCTGATATCTCAAAGTGCTGTACAGAAACCCAGCCTAAAACTCAAAACAGCAAGCAATGCAGGTGTAGAAGCACGGTGGATAGGAAAAACTCCCTAGAAAGGCCAAAACCTAGGAAGAAACCTAGAGAGGAACCGCTAGACACAGCCTACATTGTTGTCACCATATTGGCTAAAGTAACATCATAGTCAGCATAGCTAATAGAAATTATTAGTAAACCCACTAAAATCAGGCAGTAACGTCACAGTGTACAGTCATTAAGCAGTTACACCGGCGGGCCCTGGTGGAAATAATACCAAACGCTTACCATGACATGAAGAGAAGAGTTCCAGTGTTGTGTTGGAAAGTCATAGCTAGCTAGCTAACATAGCATCCATCTGTTTTATCAGGGTGTTTCAGGAGGCTAAACTAGCTAGCTGCATTTGCTAGCTAAGTAAAACTGAAAAAAATTACACTTTCTCTATTTCTCTCTTGCTTCACCTTCTTTTTGGAAGAAATTAATTTCTTCAAAATTGTTCAACTATTGTCTTTCTCTCTCTTTGAGTCAACCACTCGCCACATTTTTTACACTGCAGTGCGATCTAGCAGTAACTTATGCTTTCAGAACTATATTAATTATCTGATCCTTTGATTGGGTGGACAACACCCAAGCATCTGTTATGCTGCAAGAGCTCTGATAGGCTGGAGGATGTCCTCCAGAAGTTGTTATAATTACTGTGTAAGTCTATGGAAGGAACCATGAGCCTCCTAAGTTTTGTATTGAAGTCAATGTACCCAGAGGAGGACAAAAGCTAGCTGTCCTCCGGCTATACCATGGTGCAACCCTAGAGAGTGCTGTTGAGGCTACCTTCTTTGCAAAATAGTGTGTTTTAATACATTATTTAGTGGTGTGGTTATATTTAGTATAGTTTTGTCTAAAAAGGACAACTTTGTTTTACCATTTAAATGTTTTTATGAAATTCACTGAGGATGGTCCTCCCCTTCCTCCTTTGGGGAGCCTCCGCTGATGCTGAAACATGAGGTGATGGCGGCGGGTGAATGGCACTCCAATGGGCCTCAGAATCTCATCACAGTATATCTGTGCATTCAAATTGCCATTCACCCACCACTACTACACTATTACCATAACCCCACCACTACTACCAAGGGGCACTCTGTTCACAACGTTGACATCAGCAAACAGCTCGCCCACATGACACCATACACTCTGTCTGTCATCTGCCCGGTACAGTTGAAATCGGGATTAAGCCGTGAAGAGCTCAATTATCCAGCATGCCAGTGCCCATCTTAGGTGAGAATTTGCCCACTGAAGTATGTTACAACGCCAAATTGCAGTCAGGTCAAAACCCTGGTTAGGGCGACAAGCACACAGATGTGCTTTCCTTAGAGGGTTTCTGACAGCTTGTGCAGAACGTCTTCGGTTGTGCAAACCCACAGTTTCATCAGATGTCCGGATGGCTGGTCTCAGACGATACCGCAGGTGAAGAAGCTGGATGAAGAAGCCGGATGTGGAGGTCCTGGGTTGGCGTAATTACACACTGCGGTTGGTCCTGCGGTTGTGAGGGCAGCTGGACGTACTGCAACATTTTCTAAAACAACATAGGTGGCTTATGGTACAGAAATTAACATTCAATTGTCTGGCAATAGCTCTGCTGGACATGCCTGCAGTCAGCATGTCAATTGCATGCTCCTTCAAAACTTGAGACATCTGTCGCGTTGTGTTGTGTGACAAATCTGCATATTTTAGAGTGGTCTTTTATTGCCCCCAGCATAGGGTGCACCTGTGACATGATCATGCTTTTTAATCAGCTTTTTCATATGTCACATGTCATGTTCTGACCTTAGTTCCTTTGTTATGTCTTTGTTTTAGTATGGTCAGGGCGTGAGTTGGGTAGGTTGTCTATGTTCCGTTTTCTATGTTGTGTTTTGCGTTTGGCCTGGTCTGGTTCTCAATCAGAGGCAGGTGTCGTTAGTTGTCTCTGATTGAGAATCCTACTTAGGTAGCCTTTTCCCACTTGTGTTTCGTGGGTGTTTAATTTCCCTGTCAGTGTTTGTTCCACACGGAACTGTTTCGGTTTGGTTATTTCACGTGTCGTTTATTGCTTTGTTTCAGTGTTCGATTGTTTTAATCAAGAGCATGAACACGTACCACGCTGCGCATTGGTCCTCCGATCCTTACTACTCCTCCTCGTCAGAAGATGGCTTACCTGTCAAGTGTATGGCTTATCTTGGCAAAGGAGAAAAGCTCACTAACAGGAATGTAAACAGGCTTGTGCACACAATTTGAGAGACATAAGCTTTTTGTGAGTATAACATATTTTTTTTCAGCTCCAAAAATATGGGACCAACACTTTATATGTTGCATTTATTATTTAGTCCAAATATGGCATGATTGCAATGTTTATTCCGTTTGCATGACTTTCAATTGGGGACTTGTATTTTGAAGGTGAAATGCACTTTCCACTATTGTGGCTAATCCTTATTGTGGCTCGCTTCACATAGTTGTGAATGCCGAAGTCAGTTACTTCCCTGATTTTAATGGACAAGTTCGCTTTGCATGGCCTGGTGCCTTGGTTCGGCGGAGTTTGTAGATTGTAGACAATTCAATTGGTCCATAAGTAAAATCTCCACCCACCCGGGGCACCGGGCCATGCAAAACAAACTCGCCCAATGTCTATGGTTGGTTCCCGCAGCTGTAGCCTATCACATCCCTTCAGCAGTATCTAACGTGGCCAATTGTTTCCACCCAACTCGATTTTACTTGGAGAAGGATATCAGCCTACATGAAAAATGACTTGTTAGATTGTCAGTAACAATCTGTATGTCACCAAGATAGTCTACTGCTCAATGGAGGGAGTAGGCTATGTGCTGCAATCCAAGGGACAGTCTGGAGCCAACATCAGTTATTGCAGTAATTTTTCCCCAAAAGTAATTTACTACAGCATTAACTTCCATTCTAAAAATATATATTTTGTGTTGAACAGGAAACGACGGTCTTGGGACAAAGCCACATACTGTTCCATCATTGGTTGCTTTGATAACAGTAAACAAAACCGAGTGTTGATTCTGTAGATTGAGATGTAAGGGCGGAGCTTATGATTGACATATAATGCTCCTCCTACCACTGACTGTTGTTAAAAAACTCATCTCTCGAATTGAAGAGGCACATCACAACATGGAAACGCTGACGGAGAATTTAAGCACCATAGCTTGAATGTGATATCCGCTTTCACATAATTATTGGCATTGCTGTGATTCAATGTGTGCTCGTTATTTGTAACCCGACACAGCTCATTATACATTTTCTTTCTAGTTCAATTTTGAATAAAAAATTACATACCTGAAGAACCAAACGATAATGTTACCTCAAAGTAGCTAACCTCAAAGTAGTAGTAAACTCACCCCATTCCGTACAAATGTGCGCAACAGTGACATTCAAACGAGGCTACAAAGAAAAGTAAAGAGACTGTAGCGACTGTGTTGACTTCAAAATCTTGGGTGTGAACTACGTTTCTATTCAAGTGTTGATCGACATGGTAATGGCTCTATCGTATTGGAGAAAAGTTGAAAAACGGACCTTCCGTTACATCGTGACGTGTCATGCCATAACGTACAGCACGCATGAAGCAAATATTTCTGTCTTACAATCTCTCTCCACCAGGTGTAGCACTTCTCTCATCGTTTAAACACAAGAAATGGACATTGATGGGGTAAGGAGGGATACCAAGTCATTTTTTGTGTCATCACTGTAAGCGATCGAGACTATCAAAAGACAGTGTTTACTTCTGAAGATCACTTTAGCGCCACCCTAAACTCAATTTGACACAAACCTTCAAATAGGTATGTAATGACACTATAAACTCTTTAGTGTTTTATTTACATTTTAGAGGCAATAAGGTGATACGTTGGACAGATCGAGTGAAAAAAAGTAGTTTTTCCATGCATCTCCTCTCCTTCTCACCATCACGCATTAGTTTCGCTTCCCCACCCGCAATTTTTTAAAAGACCCGAAGGAGCTCATTGCCTTCTTGAATCATGCAGAAACGGGCACGTGAAGGTCTCAGCGTGAATTCTGTTGGAAAGGGGACAAATTGTGCTTTACAATGGTATTGAAATTACAGTTGATCTGGAAGTATTATGTTTTTGGGGTGCTAAAATAAGGTCAATTGTACGGACCAAGGCGATGTACACAAGTGAGTGAGTTTACGTTAGATGATTCATCCTGTGGCTCAAACTTAAACCCCCACCACGACAAGAAACCTAGCTACAGAGGTGCACCTCAATTTCCAAAAATTGGCTTGGATAAAGATTTGCCCCGAAGAAGATGTCAGGAGTTTAAAAAAAGGTAACTTTAATGTTGTTGTCTAACTTAATGTGCTAGCTAGCTGCAAAGTTTTAGCTACCGAGTTAGCTAGTTGCCGAGTTAGCTACCTAAATGGGAGAGACATTATGCTCAACAGTGGCAGTGAATTTGTGGATTTGAGTCAAGAGTAGCTAACGTTAGCTAGCTAACCAGCCAGTCAGACCTTTCTGATTACATTATACCGTACTGTATTATACATCACAGGGCTGGAGAGGTCGTGCCCAAGCCAGACGTGGGATAAAATGGTAACTAGCTGTTCTTTCTTTATAAGCAAAAATGAGTTATTTTCTTCCCTAGTGCACTACCTACTTGATACAGGTGTAAACAAGAAATTGCAGGTGCAGTAAGTAATGTTATGGTCTTCTGATCTAATAATAGCAAGCAAGCTTGGTGAGATCAGGTCAGCTTTATTTTTTACCTTTATTTAACTAGGCAAGTCAGTTAAGAACAAATTATTATTTTCAATGGCAGCCTAGGAACACTGTGTTAACTGCCTTGTTCAGGGGCAGAACAACAGATTTTGTACCTTGTCAGCTTAGGGATTTGAACTTGTAACCTTTCGGTTACTAATCCAACGCCCTAACCACTAGGCTACGCTGCCGCCGCATATATATATATATCTGCCATTATATCCATGGCAATTTTCTTAAAATGTGCCTTGCATAACCAGAATGCTGAATAAACTGCCATTTGAACTTACTCTGCCAGTTGTCCACTTTGTCAGGAAATTAGGACATTTTATAAAAAAATATCCAAAAGAAAGCATTGTAGTTATCCTTATATGAGCCATATTACAATTCCCAACAAGTGGGTTAACCCTATTGGTGCGATGCATATGGTGTAGGCCAGAGACATCGATTCGCTTCCCTGTCGTTTACTACAGAGAGAGACGTTTTAAAATTGGTTTAATAATACTTTCCTGTGGATATTTTGTATCTAATTTATAACGGCATAAGGATGAAACTCAGTGGAAAACAGGTAGAGTATGTTCTCATGAATATATTCTACATTCTGACTTGTAGCCTAAAGGGACTGTTTCGTCATCCGGTATATACTGTACCTTCAGAAAGTATTCATAGCCTTAGACTTTTTCCACATTTTGTTTAAATCACCCATCTAGACACAATACTCCATAATGACAAAGTGAAACCATGTTTTTAGAAATGTTTGTAAAGTTATTGAAAATTAAACACATCTAATTTACATAAGTATTCACAAGCCTGAGTCAATACTTTGTAGAAAGATCTTTGGTGGCGACTACAGCTTTGAGTCGACATGGGTATGTCTATATCAGCTGTGCACATCTGGATTCACTCATTCTTCCTTGCAGATTTTCTCAAGCTCTTCAAGTCTTTCAACATATTTTTGTGGGATTCAAGTCTTGTCTTTGGCTGGGCTACACAAGGACTTTCACATTCTTGTTCTGAAGCCATTCCAGCATTGCTTTGGCTGTATGCTTGAAGTCACCCCCCTCCCTCCCTAATGTAATTTTCACTATGAAGCAAGTTCTCGGCTCTATTTGGTTTTCAGACATTGCGCTTTGCATTCAGGGCAAAGAGTTACATTTTTGTCTCATCAGACCACAGAATATTTTGCTCTCAGTCTTTCCCGTGCCTTTTTCCAAACTCCAGGTGTGCTGTCGTGTATTTTAACTCCAGAGTAGCTTCCGTCTGGCCATTCTCCCATAAATGGCCAGACCTGGCCAATCTCCCAGATTGGTGAAGGACTTTAGTGACTGTTGTCCTTCTGGCAGGTTCTCCCATCTCAGCCAAGGAACTCTATAGTTCTGTCAGAGGTGTCATTGGGTTCTTGATTACCTCCCTGACGGCAAGCTTTTGGAGACCACTGTGCTCTTGGAAACTTTTACCTCATCACAGATCTCGGAGATCTACAGACAGTTCCTTGGCATGAAGTTCATATATTTTCTGATATGCACTTCTTACGTGGGTTTTGTGGCAGACTACATCCCAAAAAAGTGTATTACCTCCACTAACTGGACAGGGTTGGAAAAAAACAAGGTAAAGAAAACCCATACGTGATAGGGAAAACTAACTTAATTTCCGACCAAATAAAACAATATTAACCTCTAGCGACGAGCAATCCCGTATCCGGGAGCGTAATCATAGCCTCAAGCGCATTACCATAACGCATCTTTTCCTATTCATGAAAATCGCAAATGAAATGTAATAAATATATTCAAACACAAGCTAAGCCTTTTGTTAACAACACTTTCATCTCAGATTTTCAAAATATGCGTTACAGCCAACACTAGACAAGCATTTGTGTAAGTTTAGCATGGCATAATGCTATGCTAGGCTGTGCTGGCAGCAGGCAACATTTTCACAAAAATAAGGAAAGCAACCAAATTAAATAATTTACCTTTGAAGAACTCCAGATGCTTTCACTCAGGAGACTCCCAGTTAGATAGCAAATGTTCCTTTTTTCCAAAAATAATATTTTTGTAGGTGAAAAACGTCACGTTTGTTCATCCTGCTTGGCTGAGAAATTGACAGAAAAATACTTCAACTATAATGCATTAGCATAACGCAACTTTTTCTATTAATGAAAATCGCAAATTAAATGAAATAAATATATTGAAACACAAGCTTAGCCTTTTGTTAACAACACTGTCATCTCAGATTTTCAAAATATGCTTTTCAACCAAAGCTACACAAGCATTTGTGTAAGAGTATTGATAGCCTAGCATAGCATTAAGCCTAGCATTCAGCAGGCAACATTTTCACAAAAACAAGAAAAGCATTCAAATAAAATCTTTGAAGAATCTTTGAAGAACTTCGGATGATTTCAATGACGAGACTCTCAATTAGATAGCAAATGTTCATTTTTTTTCCCAAAAAGATTATTTGTGTTGGCGAAATAGCTCCATTTTGGTTCATCACATTTGGCTAAGAAAAAGACCGGAAAATGCAGTCACTACAACGCCAAACTTTTTTCCAAATTAGCTCCATGATATCGACAGAACCATGGCAAACGTTGTTTAGAATCAATCCTCAAGGTGTTTTTCACATATCTATTCGATAATATATCAGTCGTGACAGTTGGTTTCTCATCAGAAGCAAACGGAAAAATACTGCAACTGGAGATTACGCAATAATTGCAACGGAGGACACCAAGCGACCACCTGGTAGATGTAGTCTCTTATGGTCAATCTTCCAATGATATGCCTACGAATACGTCACAATGCTGTCAACATCTTGGGGAAGCGACAGAAAGCCTAAGCTCATTTGTGGCCCGTTCACAGCCATATAAGGAGTCATTGGCATGAGCCGGTTTCAAAAAATGCGGCACTTCCTGATTTGGATTTCTATCTGGGTTTCGCCTGTAACATCAGTTCTGTGGCACTCACAGACAATATCTTTGCAGTTTTGGAAACGCCAGAGTGTTTTCTTTCCAAAGCTGTCAATTATATGCATAGTCTAGCATCTTTTCGTGTTTTTCATCCAAAAATTAAAATAGCGCCCCCTATATGCAAGAAGTTAAATCACATTGACAAAATCAAAACCCCCAGTTGTTCCTACCTTCAAATCTCTATATCTCCCTTCTCAGGCTCTATGACCTGAGAGGGTGATATGGCTTGTGACAATACTCCATGCAACTCCTCCGCCAAAAAGTATTTCAGTCCCAGGAACCGTTACGTCGCATCCACAATGACATCTATCTGAACTTCTTCTCCACCTTGGCAGTGCCATTAATCACCATAGCTATAAAGGCCACAAAATCCACCTTATTAACCTTTACCATATCTGGGTCCTGCTGTTGAACGGCAACCCCTGCAGCCTTCAGTGAAGGCCTATCCACCACCATGGACTCTTCAGGAGTACCATTCAAACACAACCCTTTTAACAGCACCTGCTCTAGACAGACCTGACTTTTGCCACCTTTCACCCTTGTTGGGCATTACAAAGACTTGGCTTCATGGTTCCCATCACAATTGCAACTTGTCACATTTTCATCACTTTTAAAACACAACATAATCTTTTTCCACAACATTACATTTTTACATTTACATTTAAGTCATTTAGCAGACGCTCTTATCCAGAGCGACTTACAAATTGGTGCATTCACCTTATGACATCCAGTAGAACAGTCACTTTACAATAGTGCATCTAAATCTTAAAGGGGGGGGGGGTGAGAAGGATTACTTATCCTATCCTAGGTATTCCTTAAAGAGGTGGGGTTTCAGGTGTCTCCGGAAGGTGGTGATTGACTCCGCTGTCCTGGCGTCAACAATTGGATCCTGGTCCGATTGTCGGCTTCTCCCTTCTGCAAACACTTGAAACATGTCCAAAAGCTTTACAATGATCACACTGCATTGATCTTGGGTGAAATGCCCTGACTCTGTAGTTTATTAATCCCAACTGGACTTGAGTAGGGAGAGATTCCAGATCAAAAGAACCGAGACTCTCAATTTTTCTTCATTTGCCACACGATTCATTCAACGAACATCAATCACTCTAGGAAGATTTTTAATCTCTGCAACATCCCAGGAAATGACCGATATTACCCCCTTGAGGGGTGCCCTGTTCTGAAAAGACAAAACAGAAGATTCCTTCCGATCCTCAGAAGAACAAAAAATCTAAACAAGCCCGCCTCTCGTGATCCTCACAACCTTCACCAAACCGATCACGCCCTCTACCAGTTTAGATATATCAAATGAATAGGGAAACCTAACTTAAAACTAATCAGCTGCACCTCAATAACAAAACGTACTCCTACAAGATAAGGAGGGACATTCTTTTCACTGTATGCTACTTTTTCTATTCTTTTGGACAACATTCCAATTCTCCTTGATTCCCCATCATTATTTTTACGCTCTACACCAGCTTCCACCATCTTTTCCATCATAACACCTCTGACATGCAACTATCAACTGTGGGACCTTATAAAAACAGGTGTGTTTCTTTCTGAATCATGTCCAAACAATTTAATTGGCCACAGGTGGACTCCAGTCAAGTTGTAGCTATGTCTCAAGTATGATAAAAGAAATTTGGATGCACCTGAGCTCAATTTGGAGTGTCACAGAAAAGGGGTGTGAATGGTTTTTATGTAATCTATTTTGAATTCAGGCTGTAACACAAAAAAATGTGGAATAAGTAAAGGGATACGAATACTTTCTGAAGGCACTGCATATGTTAGCAACGAGTGTGAACTCTGAGAAGTCCACACTCGAAAGCGCAGTGGCTAGGTTTTAGGGAGCTTTGAATTAGGAGGTCAATGCCATACTTAAGTTTGACATGCTGTTTCTGTTTGTGACTCGCAGTTGTTTAAAGGTTTCTACAACAACACCCTGAAGTTTAATTTCTTCCCAGCTGTAGTGGTGTATTCATCTTTGCCCTGATCCACCATGGGCCCATACTTTGATTAAATACACATACAATAGCCTATTTAGGTTGTCATCTGTTGTTTATCTATGTAGCTATATCTTTATGAAATGACCAGCAACTGCTCTTCGCAACATTATCATGCAACCCTGCCTTTAACCTCTGTTGCCTACCTGTGGGTTTTATATCTCCAGTGGAGGCTGGAGGCTGAGCCACCAAAGGACGGTGAAGACACAGGTTTGTGTTGTATTTTTCATGTTGAATGTAGATGGGTAAAAGTCTCTGCTCTTGCTATCAACAGTCTGAGCACATAAATTGCTCAGATAGTAGACCTCAATCATTTTGATTATCGGACCAGGATCCAATTGTTGAATATACTTTATTCTTTATTTTAGAATATTCATACATAAAAATAAAGGGGATTAGATGCAACTAGACTCAATACTCCTCAAAATGAGTCTTGGAAAGAAACAGGGTTTATGTGTAACCTACCATGTCTGACTCCCTGTTTTATTTGGTATTTCAGGAGATGGTGCTTTCAGAGAAGAGCCGGGGGCGGCCATGAATTTGCACTGGATGTGGCAGGCTCAGCATGGTAAGCCAGAACTACAATCATAAGAATCAGCATGTGTATATTTCAACTATGCCTGTCTATCCAGGTTTATTAAAAGCTGTTTTGCTGATGTCATCTGTGTACCATTAACAACTACAGGCTTGTAAATTAGCATTACAGTCCTCCTGCAACTGATGTTACCAATAGTTTTACCTGTCAGCGTAGGTCCCTACTGTAGGTCCTGAAAGTTATAACATTAGCTACCTAGACAATTATTTAGCGAGCTAAATATGACGGAAATACTTATATTTGGCTATACATTGCTTTGACCTCGCTGGTCAACTCTAGTCCTCAGTGCCTGGTTGGTGACACACTTTTGCCCCTGCCCCTGCTAACACATCTAACTCCAATAGTCACCTATCACTGTCTTCAGTTTAGAATGCAATTTGTTTCATTATTTTTTTTAACCCTTTTTATTAGTTTTATTTTGATAGTGATTACTGCACTGTTGCAATAGGGCTGGGGGAAAAAGTGTGACAAACCAATGTTTACCTTGGGCTTAGCACATAAGGCTGGTGTTCATGTGTTAATTTCACACCGTTCAGTTATTAAAGTTGGTAATGTACACTGCCGTTCAAAAGTGTGGGCTCTCCTCACTGTTGACATTGGGACTGGTGTTTTGCGGGTACTATTTAATGAAACTGCCAGTTGAGGACATGTGAGGTGTCTGTTTCTCAAACTAGACACACTAATGTACTTGTCCCCTTGCTCAGTTGTGCACCGGGGCTTCCCAGCGCCAGTTTGCGCTGTTCTGTGAAGGGAGTAATGCACAGCGTTGTATGAGATCTTCAGTTTCTTGGCAATTTCTCGCATGGAATAGCCTTCATTTCTCAGAACAAGAATAGACTGACGAGTTTCAGAAGAAAGGTATTTGTTTCTAGCCATTTTGAGCCTGTAATCGACCCCACAAATGCTGATGCTCCAGATACTCAACTCGTCTAAAGGCCAGTTTTATTGATTCTTTAATCAGAACAACAGTTTCAGCTGTGCTAACATAATTGGAAAAGGGTTTTATAATGATCAATTAGCCTTTTAAAATTATAAACTTGGATTAGCTAACGACATTGGAACACAGGAGTGATGGTTGCTGATAATGGGCCTCTGTACATAGATATTCCTTTAAAAATCCTCCGTTTCCAGCTACAATAGTCGTTTGCAACATTAACATTGTCTACACTGTATTTCTGATCAATTTTATGTTATTTAAATGAACAAATGTGCTTTTTCTTTTAAAAACAAGGACATTTCTAAGTGACTCCAAACTTTTGAATGGTAGTGTACATGCACGTGATAGGTGTCTCTCTCTCTCCGGTCAGGTTTTGTAGAGAAACAGGGATGTGGTGGTTGACGTCAGTGTGTCACTGCGGCTCTGTGACTCGTTTGGGGACCATCACAAGGACCGACGCTTTGCATATGACAGGTGAGATCAGCTGACCTTTTTCCCTCATGCAATTCATGGAATTAGTGCAGTGTAAAGAATTTATTGCCACCTGACTCTCTGTTTGTATTTTCTTCCCTGTAGGTACCCCTGTTCTTCACACTAGGATTAGGGTTACCTCACGGTTAATCTGCCCTCCATGAATAGTGGCTACCTGTAGTTCACTGCACAACTCTGCAGTTGGAGACAACCATGTATCTGAATAAAGCATGCATTTAACTTTTGTGGCCTCTGATATATTAACCCTCTAAACCTGTTCAACTGCAAGTGATGTAGACAACCCCCGAATGAAGTAATGCATTGAATAATGACAAGGATGTGCAGTAAGCCTGTTAATGTTTTAAATGAAACATTTAATATATTATACCTTGCGACTCCTCAACCTCCAGGAACCCCTCGTAGTGCCAATCAGGAGAGAGGAATTTCCTCCTGGTGGAGCTGACAACACACACCGGCAGCACTACTTGGTTCCCTTCCCAGGGCCCACTCCAGGCACAGCCTGTAGGCAGCAAGGTGTAATAGCATGTTACCCAGCTGTACCATCATTGCCATTTCCAGTTGTAATATCTGGGACTGGGTTCTCTCTAAGGTTAGCCGGGACTGGGTTCTCTCTAAGGTTAGCCGGGACTGGGTTCTCTCTAAGGTTAGCCGGGACTGGGTTCTCTCTCTAAGGTTAGCCGGGACTGGGTTCTAGACTCTAAGGTTAGCCGGGACTGGGTTCTAGACTGGTTCTCTAAGGTTAGCTAGACTGGGACTGGGTTCTCTGGTTCTCTAAGGTTAGCCGACTGGACTGGGTTCTAGACTGGTTCTCTAAGGTTAGCTAGACTGGGTTCTCTCTAAGGTTAGCCGGGACTGGGTTCTCTCTCTAAGGTTAGCCGGGACTGGGTTCTCTCTCTAAGGTTAGCCGGGACTGGGTTCTCTCTCTAAGGTTAGCATGTTGAAGACTGGGTTCTGGGGGGCCAATCTCTAAGGTTAGCCGGGACTGGGTTCTCTCTCTAAGGTTAGCCGGGACTGGGTTCTCTCTCTAAGGTTAGCCGGGACTGGGTTCTCTCTCTAAGGTTAGCCGGGACTGGGTTCTCTCTCTAAGGTTAGCCGGGACTGGGTTCTCTCTCTAAGGTTAGCCGGGACTGGGTTCTCTCTCTAAGGTTAGCCGGGACTGGGTTCTCTCTCTAAGGTTAGCCGGGACTGGGTTCTCTCTCTAAGGTTAGCCGGGACTGGGTTCTCTCTCTAAGGTTAGCCGGGACTGGGTTCTCTATCTAAGGTTAGCCGGGACTGGGTTCTCTATCTAAGGTTAGCCGGGACTGGGTTCTAGCTAAAGTTAGCCGGGACTGGGTTCTAGCTAAAGTTAGCTAACTTAGAAGCAGCAAATGAGTTTGTGAAAAAAAGTAATGAGTTCAATTAAATAACTAACCTGATGGACATCTGTCCTCCCACTCCCTCTGGCCTGGGCTACCTACTACAGTTCTTATTTGGCATGTTGAAGAAGGTGGAAAGTATCCCTCTGTCCTTGTGGGGGGGCCAATGCTGGGGTGGGCCTCAATTTCTGCTTGCAGTCCCTGCCTCGGTGCACACTCCTGATAGCAGAGGCGTTCCTCTGTGGCCATCACCGGTTGGAAAGGTAGCTATGGCTATTCTACCTAGTTGTTGGTCGCTGGGAAAGGACGTTTAACTCTGGAACCTAGGTGCTAGCTAGAGACCTATCTACAACTAAAGCTAACAGAAACATAAAATTAAAGCGTTCTGGCCTTGAATTAAAATGTGAAAATCGCTGAGAATTTAACTAAATATATTGAGCGTCAATATTGTCAGGGTTTTATCACTATGTAGTTAACTAATATCTTGTGCTGCTTCCTACTGGTTGCTAATGGTGCCAAGTAGTCAAGACAGGAGAACGAAGTCACAGCCCTGAACATAGATCAAATATATAACCAATCAAGGAATGCTGCATTCTCACTTTGACTTAGACTGTAAGATCTATAATCCTAATCATGTTTATCTTTCTCCTTATTAGCAATTGCCTTTCCCCTTGTAATTAGTTGGTTTTCCGTCATTTTTGAATGGGAAAGCTAGCCGATAAAATATTGGTTTTAATTACACCAACTACACCTTTCTTGAATATTGAAATGCAAGTGGTCGTAATTCATCTTTATCTGTGATTCAAGTGTCATTGCCTATGGGATAGTGCACATTTTTCAACCCACCTTTTGCAAAAAAAAACACTAGCGAACTGATCACAGCACCATCTGATGACCATTTAGGGTATAGAGTTCTCAGCTGATGTGCCACATTTTGTTCAGGAATATGGACTATTGAGAGGAAAAGGTAAATTTAACATGCATTGGCCAATCAAAACCTAATAGTTCAAGTTCAAGTTTTATTTGTCACATGCACAAGTATGGAGAAATGCGTAACTTGCAAGCCCTACACAACAGTGCGGTAATCAATCTCAAATTGTATAACTAATAAATGGGTTAAAACAACTTTAACAAGATAGGAAGCCACAGTATATACAGGGTCAGGATAAAATTCAGGAGTAGCAGGATTAATAATAATAATAAATATTAAACAGTATGGCAGAAGTATAAGTGGTGTGGGTTGAGTGTAAGTGAAAGTGTGTGGGTGTTAGTGTGAGTGTGTGCAAGAGTGTCAGTGTAGGGGTGATAGGTGACTGGTAGCAGGAATATATAAATACTTATGGTAATATACCAATGGTAATACATACAGTGCATTCAGAAAGTATTCAGACCCCTTTGACTTTTTCCACAGTTGCGTTACACATTTATTCCAAAATGGATTAAATAAATAAAAATCTCAGAAATCTACACACAATACCCCATAATGAAAAAGCTAAAAGTTTATTTGATTTTTTTTTGCAAAGGTATTAAAAACAGAAATACCTCATTTACATAAGTATTCAGACCCTTTGCTATGAGACACGACATTGAGCTCAGGTGCATCGTGCTTCCGTTGATCATCCTTGAGATGTTTCTACAACTTGATTGGATTCAACATGTGGTAAATTCAATAGATTGGACATGATTTGGAAAGGCACACACCTGTCTATATAAGGTCCCGCGGTTGACAGTGCATGTCAGAGCAAAAACCAAGCCATGAGATTGAAGGAATCGTCTGTATATCTCCGAGACAGGATTGTGTCGAGGTACAGATCTGGGGAAGTTTAACAAAACATTTCTGCAGCATTGAAGAAGAACACAGTGGAACAGTGGCCTCAATCATTCTTAAATGGAAGAAGTTTGTAACCACCAAGACTCTTCCTAGAGTTGGCTGCCCGGCCAAACTGAGCAATCGGGGAGAAGGGTCTTAATCAGAGAGGTGACCAAGAACCCAATGGTCACTCTGACAGAGCTCTAGAGTTCCTCTGTGGAGATGGGAGAACCTTCCAGAAGGACAACCATCTCTGCAGCACTCCACCAAACAGGCCTTTATGGTAGAGTGGCCAGATGGAAGCCACTCCTCAGTAAAAGGCACATAAAAGCCCACTTGGAGTTTGCCAAAAGGCACCTAAAGACTCTCAGACAATGAGAAACAAGATTCTCTGGTCTGACGAAACCAAGATAGTACTATTTGGCCTGAATGCCAAGTGTCACATCTGTAGGAAACCTGGCACAATTTCTGCGGTAAAGCATGGTGGTGGCAGAATCGTGCTGTGGGGATGTTTTTCAGCGGCAGGGACTGGGAGACTAGTCAGGATCGATGGAAGGATGAATGGAGCAAAGTACAGAGAGATCCTTGATGATAACTTGCTCCAGAGTGCTCGGGACCTCAGACTGGGCCGAGGCAACACAGGCATGGCTTTGGGACAAGTCTGACTGTCCTGGAGTGGCCCAGCCAGAGCCTGGACTTGAAACCGATTCAACATCTCTGGAGAGACCTGAAAATAGCTGACGTGACACTCCCCATCCAACCTGACTGAGCTTGAGGTGTGCCAAGCCTGTAGTGTCAAACCCAAGAAGACTCGAGGCTGTAATCGCTGCCAACGGTGCTTGAACAGAGTCCTGAGTAAAGGTAAATGTGATATTTGTTTTAATTTTTATAAACCTGTTTTTGCTTTGTCATTATGGGGTATTGTGTGTAGATTGATAAAGGAAAAAAACAATTTAATCATTTTTAGAATAAGGTTGTAACGTAACAAAATGTTGAGAAACATTAAGGGATCTGAATACTTTCCGAATGCACTGTACATCTAAACAGAAGTAATAGTTACCAGTAACAGGATAAATAGAAACTTATGGAAATCAATAATCAATGAACATCAGCTTAGTGGTAGGAATAAATCTAAAACTATGGTTGCGTCTTACGCATGTGTACGTCTGTCTGTCTGTCCGCCCGTCTGTCTTTGTGTGAGATTGACTGACTGATGTGTGTGCATGTGTGTGTCTGTGTTATGACAGGTGCGTGCTATGGACAGCGGTGTGCCTCCCCGCTACAGAGACCTCCCTCTAATCATCAACATCCTGGACGTCAATGATAACACACCCGTCATTGAGAGACAGGTGGGCTACAATGTCAGTATCAGCGAGGTGAGTCACCCAATCACACACACATCAGTCAGTCAGCCAGTCAATCACATATACAGTCAGACACACATATGGAGATTCATTTGAGCCAAGAAAGAGCCTATGGGAGATACTGATACTGATCACCAAGTTACCTAACATCTTTGTAAGCAGCTAAGATACCGTCATATAATAACATGGATTGTCAATGGAGACACATTTTCTTAGGCGTCAAACTGCTGACATGTTCACATCATGTACTTGACGTCACGTAGACATTGTGTTCACGTGACACTTACACATCATGTGTCATATTTCAATTTATTATCTGTTAATTAATGTCTTCTGAATATCTACATGTAAATACTATCTTATTACGCCCAGTCTTATGACTAAGTCCGACAAAGACAAGTTTGTATCAGGTTAGAAAAAGCATTAGCATATAACAAGAGAAAGAAGGGATAGTATGACTAATGATGTAATTTACCAAGACAACATCAAATTGGAAAACATTTGAAAAAAATGAAGCACCCACCTAATTATCTTACCTTAAAAGATCTTATAAGACAACCCTATGCTTAGCATGACTAATGGCCCGAGACATTTAATCAATTTAATTAAACTTAGCTAAATTAGGTATATCACAAATAACTGTAACAACTTATATTTGAAATACTGTATAAGAAAAAAGATCAGACTAGTTGAGATGCAGCCACCACTCCTGTGTGGATCTCTGCCCATTTCTAAAATCAATATGGACAGTGCCCTGTATTGAAAGTTAATTTACTAACAACAAGAGGGCTTTGTTGGAGCCCTATTTAAGAAATAAGGGGTAGACTTACCTGTTTGACGGATGCAATTATGCTATATTTAAGCAATAAGGCCAGAGGGGGTGTGGTATATGGCCAATATACCACGGCTAAGGGCTGTTTTTATGCGTGACCCAATGTAGAGTGCCTGGATACAACCCTTAGCCATGGTCCATGGTACAGTGGTTGCTCAACTAAAAGTGTTGTGATTATGCTGCGGAATTTAGAGGTAATTTGTGGTTTAATACGGTACCCTGCGTCACTACTTCATTGCCCGAGACCAGCACAAGGGGGAGTTAGAGCACTGATTATGCTTTTGGGTCCCAAGGCGCTACTGTATCTCTAACTGACAATGAAGGGGCAACATAAACCAAATATAAACTGCTAATTTGTATGACTTCAAAATTGAATTTCAAATAACTGAATGATGTGGATGAAGATGATTGAATTTTGAACAATAGTGTAAGAATTGCTATTCCTCTGTCCTGCACTCGCACACCCGTCAGTATTACTTACTAAAACGACTTACTAAGGTTTTTATTCTAAGAGAATCTTAGACTACAATTAGGGTGTGGAAATGTAAGGATTATTTTGCTCTTACTGTAGTACTGTAGCATACTCCCGACTGGTCACGTTGTACAGTGCCATTATGGGCTATTAGCAGGACAATAGATACTTTGTGCAAGGAAATTGATCAGCATTAAAAACTTTGTGGATGGGGCCTCCCGAATGGCGCAGCAGTCCTTAGACTGCATTGCAGTGCAAACGGCGTTGCTACAGATCCTGGTTCGATACCTGTGCTGTCCGCGAATGGGAGACCCATGAGTCAACGGTGGGCTTTTGGTTTCTCTCCCTCTAAAAACATTCATAGGTAATTCTAAATAACAAACTGGCTTTATTTACAAATTAGTAAGAATGTCGCACCCCATGTTCAAGAATAGCCTTTTTCTCGCTGACTTTAGGTTATTTGAAAATGAAATAATCTCCAATATATCATTATTTTTAAAACTACTAAAACAACTATTGTTATTATTATTAATTCATTTGGAATTATATAAAAGCCCCTTAGATATTCTCACAGATCAGATTTTCCCTAACGAAAAATGCCCCTTAGATATTAATATAGAATCCTCCAATCCTCTAAATCTAATTATTGGCTGTGTGTCAAGTCATTGATTTAAAAAAAATTTACTGTTGCCCTACCGTAGGCGGCATGAGTCTCACTAGTGTTGAGTAATGTGCTGTTAAAAGTGGTGTAGGTCTTATTGATTTAAAAAGTTAGAAGCAATAGGATTTGAATGATAAAAAAAACCTGAATCTCTGTTTGGGTATTTGTTAGGGTGTGGAAATGTTATGCTCTTAGTACTGTAGCCTACTCCCTAACGTTACATTGTGCAGCGCCATATTTTCAAATCCATCCTCACGGAAACCCCGAGGGTTTAATTTTCATTTTCTTGGAATAGAAACACGATAATATTAATCAAATTAACTAAGCTACATTTCTTAAAATCCCATATACTATGCTCTTACAAAAAATAGTTTAAAATTCTCGAGTACAGCCAATATTGAAGGCGATCGAATGTTCCTCAAAGATGCCCTCTGGTGGTCAAACTAGCACTAACAAGCATTAATGGTAACAATGGCTTACAATTAAATAACATGCCATAGAATTATGTGGCAGCCCGCAAGGTGTGCTGCAGTATGGGAACTTGTTAGGGCTAGGGTCCTTTTTCCTCAATATCAGCCTGGCTGACGTGCCCGAAGTAAACTGCCTGTCGCTCATGCACTGTTTCCAGGATATGCATATAATTGGTACCATTGGAAGGAAAACACTTTCACGTTTGTAGAAATGTTAAAATAATGTAGGAGACTATAATACAGTAGATATGGTAGGAGAAAATCCAAAGAAATACAGGGAAATAAGTACAGAGAAATAATGAAATCCAGCTCCCAGTATGCAATTCCTATGGCTTCCACAGGGTGTCAGCAGTCTATGTTCAAGGTTTCAGCCTTGTTTCTTCCAAAATGAGTAATAAATATGAGTTTTAGTACTGGGACACACTCTTGGAAAATCGTGTTTGGGCTCGCGATGAAGACAAGACGCACCTGCTAATAATGGTTTCCTATTGAACATACTTCTTTCCGTAAGAATTATTATAGTATCTGAGGAGTCAAGAAATACATTTTGACTTGTTTTAACAAAGTTTCCTTTCTCTGAATCATGAACAAATGGATTACTCAAATCGATGGTGCCAACTAAACTGACTTTTTGGGATATAAAGAAGGATTTTATCTAACAAAACGACACTACATCTTATAGCTGGTACCCTTTGGATGACAAATCAGAGGAAGATTGTCAAAAAGTAAGCAAATATTTATTTGTGTTTGTGAATTTCTGAAACTTGTGCTGGTGGAAAAATATTTTCACCTCTTGCGACGAGCAAACCCGGATCCGGTATCGTAATCATAGCCTCAAATGCATTAGCATAACGCAGCGGACATAAATACCCCTAGAAACTTTTCCTATTCATGAAAATCGCAAATGAAATGAAATAAATATATTCAAATACAAGCTTAGCCTTTTGTTAACAACACTGTCATCTCAGATTTTCAAAATATGCGTCACAGCCAATGCTAGACAAGCATTTGTGTAAGTTTATCATGGCATAATGCTATGCTAGGCTCTGCTGGCAGCAGGCAACATTTTCACGAAAATAAGAAAAGCAACCAAATTAAATCATTTACCTTGGAAGAACTTCGGATGCTTTCACTCAGGAGACTCCCAGTTAGATAGCAAATGTTCCTTTTTTCCAAAAATATTATTTTTGTAGGCGAAATATCTCCCGTTTGCTGCAAACTTTTTTCAAAATTTGCTCCATAATATCGACAGAAACACGGCAAACGTTGTTTAGGATCCATCCTCAAGGTGTTTTTAACATATAATAATAAATTATTCGATAATATATCCGTTGAGGAAATTGGTTTCTCATAAGAAGCGATTGGAAAAATGGCTACCTCAGTAAATTACGCGAGATTTTCTGCGGGAGACACCATGTGACCACAAGCTATATATGGTCCCTTACGGCCATTCGTCAATGGAATTGCCTAAAAAGACGGCACAATGCTGTAGACACCTTGGGGAATGCGTGGAAAACGTAAGCTCATTCGTAGCTCATTCACAGCCATATAAGGAGTCATTGGCATGAGGCGGTTTCAAAAAACGCGGCACTTCCTGATTGGATTTTTATCTGGGTTTCGCCTGTAACATCAGTTCTGTGTTTTGGAAACGTCAGAGTGTCTTCTTTCCAAAGATGTCATTTATATGCATAGTCGGATCTTTTCGTGTCAAAATATCTTGTTTAAAACGGGAACGTTTTTCATCCAAAATTAATAGCGCCCCCTAATGCATAACTGGTTAATGTGGGGCGCCGCACGGCATGCTTTCGCTGTAATGGCTACTGTAAATCGAACAGCGCAGTTAGATTAACAAGAATAAGCTTTCAACCGATAATAGACACTTGTATGTACATACATGTTCAAAATCCATAATTTTTATGATTATTTGAATTGCGCGCCCTCCAGTTTCACCGGAAGTTGCTAGCGGAACACCTAGCCCTAAGAGAACCACTGTACAGTCGTGGCCAAAAGTTTTGAGAATGACACAAATATACATTTTCACCAAGTCTGCTGCCTCAGTTTGTATGACGGCAATTTATATATACTCCAGAATGTAATGAAGAGTGATCAGATGAATTGCAATTAATTGCAAAGTACCTATTTGCCATGCAAATTAACTGAATCCCCCCAAAACATTTCCACTTCATTTCAGCCCTGCCACCAAAGGACGAGCTGACATGTCAGTGATTCTCTCATTAACAAAGGTTTGAGTGTTACATTTACATTTACATTTAAGTCATTTAGCAGACGCTCTTATCCAGAGCGACTTACAAATTGGTGCATTCACCTTATGACATCGTGTTGACGAGGACACGGCTGGACATCACTCTGTCATGCTGATTGAGTTTGAATAACAGACTGGAAGATTCAAAAGGGTGGTGCTTGGAATCATTGTTCTTCAAGTCAAATGAAATGTATTTATATAGCTTCATACATCAGCTTATATCTCAAAGTGCTGTACAGAAAACCAGCCTAAAATCCCAAACAGCAAGCAATGCAGGTGTAGAAGAACGGTGGCTAGGAAACACTCCCTAGAAAGGCCAAAACCGAGAAAGAAACATAGAGAGGAACCAGGCTATGAGGGGTGGCCAGTCCTCTTTTGGCTGTGCCGGGTGGAGATTATAACAGAACATTGCCAAGATGTTCAAATGTTCATTAATGACCAGCATGGTCAAATAATAATAATCACAGTAGTTGTCGAGGGTGTAGCAAGTCAGCACCTAGTAAATTTCAGTTGGCTTTTCATAGCCGATCATTAAGAGTATCTCTACCACTCCTGCTGTCTCTAGAGAGTTGAAAACGGCATGTTTGGGACAGATAGCACGTCCGGTGAACAGGTCAGAATCCCATAGCCACAGGCAGAACAGTTGAAACTGGAGGAGCAGCACGGTCAGGTGGACTGGGGACAGCAAGGAGTCCTCATGCCAGGTAGTCCTGAGGCAGGGTCCTAGGGCTCAGGTCCTCCTCAGAGAGAGAAAGAGAGGATTAGAGAGAGCACACTTAAAATTCACACAGGACACCGGATAAGACAGGAGAAGTACTCCAGATATAACATACTAACCCGAGCCGCCCGACACATAAACTACTCCAGCATAAATACTGGAGGCTGAGACAGGAGGGGTCAGGAGACACTGTGGCCCCATCTGATGATACCCCCGGACAGGGCGAAACAGGAAGGATATAACCCTACCCACTTTGCCAAAGCACAGCCCCCACACCACAAGAGGGATATCTTGAATCACCAACTTACCATCCTGTGACAAGCCCAACTATAGCCCAAAGATCTCCGCCACGGCACAACCCAAGGAGGGGTGCCAACCCAGACAGGAAGATCACATTCATGACTCAACCCACTCAAGTGACGCACCCCTTCTAGGGACGGCATGAAAGAGCACCAGTAAGCCCAACCCCTGTAATTTTTGTATTTTATTTTATTTCACCTTTATTTCACCTATTTAACCAGGTAGGCTAGTTGAGAACAAGTTCTCATTTGCAACTGCGACCTGGCCAAGATAAAGCATAGCAGTGTGAGCAGACAACACAGAGTTACACATGGAGTAAACAATTAACAAGTCAATAACACAATAGGAAAAAAAAGGGGAGTCTACATACATCGTGTGCAAAAGGCATGAGGTAGACAAATAATTACAATTTTGCAGATTAACACTGGAGTGATAAATGATCAGATGGTCATATACAGGTAGAGATATTGGTGTGCAAAAGAGCAGAAAAGTAAATAAATAAAAACAGTATGGGGATGAGGTAGGTAAAAATGGGTGGGCTATTTGCCGATAGACTATGTACAGCTGCAGCGATCGGTTAGCTGCTCAGATAGCAGATGTTTGAAGTTGGTGAGGGAGATAAAAGTCTCCAACTTCAGCGATTTTTGCAATTTGTTCCAGTCACAGGCAGCAGAGAACTGGAACGAAAGGCGGCCAAATGAGGTGTTGGCTTTAGGGATGATGAGTGAGATACACCTGCTGGAGCACGTGCTACGTATGGGTGTTGCCATCGTGACCAGTGAACTGAGATAAGGCGGAGCTTTACCTAGCATGGACTTGTAGATGACCTAGAGCCAGTGGGTCTGGCGACGAATATGTAGCGAGGGTGGTATAAGTGGGTGGTATAAGGTGCTTTAGTGACAAAACAGATGGCACTGTGATAAACTGCATCCAGTTTGCTGAGTAGAGTGTTGGAAGCAATTTTGTAGATGACATCGCCGAAGTCGAGGATCGGTAGGATAGTCAGTTTTACTAGGGTAAGTTTGGCGGCGTGAGTGAAGGAGGCTTTGTTGCGGAATAGAAAGCCGAATCTTGATTTGATTTTCGATTGGAGATGTTTGATATGAGTCTGGAAGGAGAGTTTACAGTCTAGCCAGACACCTAGGTACATATAGATGTCCACATATTCAAGGTTGGGACCATCCAGGGTGGTGATGCTGGTCAGGTGTGCGGGTGCAGGCAGCGAACGGTTGAAAAGCATGCATTTGGTTTTACTAGCGTTTAAGAGCAGTTGGAGGTCACGGAAGGAGTGTTGTATGGCATTGAAGCTTGTTTGGAGGTTAGATAGCACAGTGTCCAAGGACGGGCCGGAAGTATATAGAATGGTGTCGTCTGCGTAGAGGTGGATCAGGGAATCGCCCGCAGCAAGAGCAACATCATTGATATATACAGAAAAAAAGAGTCGGCCCGAGGATTGAACCATGTGGCACCCCCATAGAGACTTCGAGGACCGGACAGCATGCCCTCCGATTTGACACACTGAACTCTGTCCGCAAAGTAATTGGTGAACCAGGCAAGGCAGTCATCCGAAAAACCGAGGCTACTGAGTCTGCCGATAAGAATATGGTGATTGACCGAGTCGAAAGCCTTGGCAAGGTCGATGAAGACAGCTGCACAGTACTGTCTTTTATCGGTGGTGGTTATGATATCGTTTAGTACCTTGAGCGTGGCTGAGGTGCACCCGTGACCGGCTCGGAAACCAGATTGCACAGCGGAGAAGGTACGGTGGGATTCGAGATGGTCAGTGACCTGTTTGTTGACTTGACTTTCAAAGACCTTAGATAGATAGATAGGCAGGGCAGGATGGATATAGGTCTGTAACAGTTTGGGTCCAGGGTGTCTCCCCCTCTGAAGAGGGGGATGACTGCGGCAGCTTTCCAGTCCTTGGGGATCTCAGACGATATGAAAGAGAGGTTGAACAGGCTGGTAATAGGGGTTGCGACAATGGCAGCGGATAGTTTCAGAAATAGAGGGTCCAGATTGTCAAGCCCAGCTGATTTGTACGGGTCCAGGTTTTGCAGCTCTTTCAGAACATCTGCTATCTGGATTTGGGTAAAGGAGAACCTGGAGAGGCTCCGCCCCCGACAGATAACATCTAAACCAGACCAGAACTTGTCCGTGTAGACCAATTTGGTTTTCCAATCTCTCCAAAAGAATGTGGTGATCAATGGTATCAAAAGCAGCACTAAGGTCAAGGAGCACGAGGACAGATGCAGAGCCTCGGTCTGATGCCATTACAAGGTAATTTACCACCTTAACAAGTGCAGTCTCAGTGTTATGATGGCGTCTAAAACCAGACTGAAGCATTTCGTATACATTGTTTGTCTTCAGGAAGGCAGTGAGTTGCTGCGCCAACAACCTTTTCTAAAAATGTTGAGGGGAATGGAAGATTCGATATAGGCCGATAGTTTTTTAAATATTTTCTGGGTCAAGGTTTGGATTTTTCAAAAGAGACTTTATTACTGCCACTTTTAGTGAGTTTGGTACACATCCGGTGGATAGACAGCCGTTTATTATGTTCAACATAGGAGGGCCAAGCACAGGAAGCAGCTCTTTCAGTAGTTTAGTTGGAATAGGGTCCAGTGTGCAACTTGGAGGTTTTAGAGGCCATGATTATTTTCATCATTGTGTCAAGAGATATAGTACTAAAACACTTGAGTGTCTCTCTTGATCCTAGGTCCTGGCAGAGTTGTGCAGACTCAGGACAACTGAGCTTTGAAGGAATACGCAGATTTAAAGAGGAGTCTGTAATTTGCTTTCGAATAATCATGATCTTTTCCACAAATGTATTACTTCTGAAGTGAAAGCAATCCTCACTTGGGGAATGCTGCTTCTTAGTTAGCTTTGCGACAGTATCAAAAATAAATTTTGGATTGTTCTTATTTTCCTCAATTAAGTTGGAAAAATAGGATGATCGAGCAGCAGTGAGGGCTCTTCGATACTGCACGGTACTGTCTTTCCAAGCTAGTCGGAAGGCTTCCAGTTTGGTGTGGCGCCATTTCCGTTCCAATCTTCTGGAAGCTTGCTTCAGAGCTCGGGTATTTTCTGTATACCAGGGAGCTAGTTTCTTATGAGAAATATTTGTAGTTTAGGAGTGCAACTGTATCTAGGGTATTGCGCAACGTTAAATTGAGTTCCTCAGTTAGGTGGTTAACTGATTTTTGTCCTCTGACGTCCTTGGGTAGGCAGAGGGAGTCTGGAAGGGCATCAAGGAATCTTTGTGTTGTCTATGAATTTATAGCATGACTTTTGATACTCCTTGGTTGGGGTCTGAGCAGATTATTTGTTGCAATTGCAAACATAATAAAATGGTGGTCCGATAGTCCAGGATTATGAGGAAAAACATTAAGATCCACAACATTTATTCCATGGGACAAAACTAGGTCCAGAGTATGACTGTGACATTGAGTAGGTCCAGAGACATGTTGGACAAAACCCACTGAGTCGATGATGGCTCCGAAAGCCTTTTGGAGTGGGTCTGTGGACTTTTCCATGTGAATATTAAAGTCACCAAAAATGTTAATATTAACTGCTATGAGTACAAGGTCCGATAGGAATTCAGGGAACTCAATGAGGAACGCTGTATATGGCCCAGGAGGCCTGTAAACAGTAGCTATAAAAAGTGATTGAGTAGGCTGCATAGATTTCATGAGTAGAAGCTCAAAAGACGAAAACATCATTCTTTTGCTCATTGTAATTTGCTATCGTAAATTTTAGCAACATCTCCGCCTTTCCGGGATGCACTGGGGATATGGTCACTAGTGTAACCAGGTGGTGAGGCCTCATTTAACACAGTAAATTCATCAGGCTTAAGCCATGTTTCAGTCAGGCCAATCACATCGAGATGATGATCAGTGATAAGTTCATTGACTATAACTGCCTTTGGATTTAGGGATCTAACATTAAGTAGCCCTATTTTGAGATATGAGGTATCACGATCTCTTTCAATAATGGCAGGAATGGAGGTGGTCTTTACCCTAGTGAGATTGCTAAGGCGAACACCGCCATGTTTCGTTTTGCCCAACCTTGGTCAAGGCACAGACACCACAGACACGGTCTCAATGGGGATAGCTGAGCTGACTACACTGACTGTGCTAGTGGCAGACTCCACTAAGGTGGCAGGCTGGCTAACAGCCTGAGGAGGCTGCCTAACAGCTAGAGGAGTTAGAGCCATGTCTATGTTAGTAGATAAGATGAGAGCACCCCTCCAGCTAGGATGGAGTCCGTCACTCCTCAACAGGCCAGGCTTGGTTCTGTTTGTGGGTGAGTCCCAGAAAGAGGGCCAATAATCAACAAATTCTATCTTTTGTGAGCGGCAGAAAACAGTTTTCAACGAGTGATTGTGTTGTGAGACTCTGCTGTAGAGCTCATCACTCCCCCTAACTGGGAGGGGGCCAGAGACCCCTGTCAACCATGGTAACCATGCAAGGAAACACATGCCATCATCATTGCTTTGCACAAAAAGGGGATCATCAAGAACTTCAAGGAGAGCGGTTCAACTGTTGTGAAGAAGGCTTCAGGGTGCCCAATAAACTCCAGCAAGCGCCAGGACAGTCTCCTAAAGTTGATTCAGCTGTGGGATCGGGGCACCACCAGTACAGAGCTTGCTCAGGAATGGCAGCAGGCAGGTGTGAGTGCATCTGCACGCACAGTGAGGGGAAGACTTTTGGAGGATGGCTTGGTGTCAAGAAGGGCAGCAAATAAGCCACTTCTCTCCAGGAAAAACATCAGGGACAGACTGATATTCTGCCAAAAGTCATTTTCTCTGATGAATCCCCTTTCCGATTGTTTGGGGCATCCGGAAAAAAGCTTGTCCGGAGAAGACAAGGTGAGCGCTACCATCAGTCTAGTGTCATGCCAACAGTAAAGCATCCTGAGACCATTCATGTGTGGGGTTGCTTCTCAGCCAAGGGAGTGGGCTCACTCACAGTTGTGCCTAAGAACACAGCCATGAATAAAGAATGGTACCAAAACATCCTCCGAGAGCAACTTCTCCCAACTATCCTGAAACAGTTTGGTGACGAACAATGCCTTTTCCAGCATGATGGAGCACCTTGCCATAATTAAAAGGTGATAACTAAGTGGCTCGGGGAACAAAACATCGATATTTTGGGTCCGTGGCTAGGAAACATTAATCCCATTGAGAACTTGTGGTCAATCCTCAAGAGGCGGGTGGACAAACAAAAACTCACAAATTCTGACAAACTCCAAGCATTGATTATGCAAGAATGGGATGCCATCAGTCAGGATGTGGCCCAGAAGTTATTTCACAGCATGCCAGGGCGGATTGCAGAGGTCTTGAAAAAGAAGGGTCAACACTGCAAATATTAACTCTTTTCATCAACTTCATGTAATTGTCAATTAAAGCCTTTAACACTTATGAAATGCTTGTATTTATACTTCAGTATTCCATAGTAACATCTGACAAAAATATCTAAAGACACTGAAGCAGCAAACTTTGTGGAAATTAATATTTGTGTCATTCTCAAAACTTTTGGCCACGACTGTATATTGGCCATATACCAAAAACCCCTGAGGTGCCTTATTGCTATTATAAACTGGTTACTGATGTAATTAAAGAGGTAATAATACATGTTTTGTCATACCCATGGTATACAATCTGATATACAATGGCTGTCAGCCAATCAGCATTCAAGGATCAAACCACGCAGTTTATAATTGTTGTTATTTTCTCCAATAGGGACCGTCTCCCCTGATCACATCAAAGGTCCCCCGTAACCCCAGTTTTAACTGACAGTTAACCTCTCTTTGCAAATTGAATGAATATGATGAAACACGGATAGACACTAATGAGAAATAATTGTTTACGTTTGTTTATTTTTTATTGTTAACATTTTTTGGGAAGCCTGACTTACCTTTACATCCATGAATACCTGTAACTTTGTGGGCCGAAGGTCATTTCACTTATGGTGTTTAATAGATCAATCAAATGGTGTGTGCACAGAGCACTGTCCAGATGCTGGAATTATTTTGGATTAGACAAAAATGCTCATGGAACCAAGTTAACCTACTTTTTCAAGGGATTTGTTTGACAACCAGATGAAACATCATGACTGTTTGTGTTCATGACACATTTAACATCTTGAAGCTAGGGGGCACTATTTTTATGTTTGGATAAACAACGTTCCCAAAGTAAACAGCCTATTTCTCAGGACCAGATGCTAGAATATGCATATAATTGACAGATTAGGATAGAAAACACTCTAAAGTTTCCAAAACTGTCAAAATATTGTCTGTGAGTATAACAGAACTGATATTGCAGGCGAAACCCCGAGAAAAATCAAACCAGGAAGTGGCTTCTATTTTGAAAACTCCATGTTCCATAGCCTCCCATTGATCCATTTAAAGGGATATCAACCAGATTCCTTTTCCTATCGCTTCCTCAAGGTGTCAACAGTCTTCAGACATAGTTTCATGCTTTTATTTTGAAGAATGAGTGTGAACGACCACAATGCGTAAGTGGATAGGTGGGGGCTCTCAGAGTGAATTGTGTGCAAAAGAGAAAGACTCCCAGTCCTAGTGAAAAGCCAACTGTCCCGGTTGATATATTATCAAATAGATATTTGAAAAACACCCTGAGGATTGATTATAAAAAACGTCTGACATGTTTCTGTGGACATTAGGGATATAATTTGGAATTTTTGTCTGCGTTGTGACCGCTCTTTCCGGTGGATTCCTGGGCATAACGCACCAAACGAACGGAGGTATTTTGATATAAAAAATATCTTTATGGATCAAAAGGAACATTTGTTGTAACTGGGAGTCTCGTGAGTGAAAACATCCGAAGATCATGAAAGGTAAACGATTAATTTGATTGCTTTTCTGATTTCCGTGACCAAGATACCTGATGCTGTGTACTTATTGTTTTTTCGAGCGATCGATAAACTTACACACGCTTGTATTGCTTTCACTGTGAAGCATAATTTAAAAATCTGAGATGACAGTTGGATTAACAAAAGGCTAACCTGTGTTTTGCAATATTTTACTTGTGATTTCATGAATATGAATATTTTCTAGTAATATTATTTGACTGTGGCGCTATGCTATTCAGCGTTGCTGATGATAATTATATCGGATCCGGTATGGTAACGGTAAAGCATTTTCTATGTTAAATTTCGGCCTACATGTCTTAACTATAAAACCCCATTAACTCTGGGATATGTGGGACACGAGCGTCACACCTGGCCAAAAGCCAGTGAAAATGCAGAGTGCCAAATTCAAATAAATTACTATAAAAATCTAACTGACACTACCTTTCTGGTCATACGCCTCTATCTAACAGTACACTTGAAGTGACCCTCGTTTTGAACAGGGCTACTTCTTCATTACACAAAGGAAAAACCACAACCAATTTCTAAAGACTGGTGACATCCAGTGGAAATGGTAGGAACTGCAAGAAGGCCCCTTAGAAATCTGGATTCCCAATGAAAAAAATTGAAAAGAGAGTGACCTAAAAAATTTAAAATATATGAAGGGTTTTTCCTCTGGGTTTCATCTGCTACATAAGTTATGTAAGGGAATACCCCCTGTATTGGACAAAAATGAATGGCATGTCATTGGCATCGGACAAACCATATACACATTGGCCAATACCACCCACCCGGCGTTGATTCATCCAAAGTGTATTGCAAATGCCATATGGTAATTGCCAGTTGTAACACTTTAAAAATTCAACAGGGGGCAAATGCGCTCCACCGGGGTTTTTCATATTGGATATGTAACCCAAATTAATGTCCAAAAGTAAAATTTTGAAAAAATGAACTTTTTTTTCAAAAACTTATCACCCCTTAAAAAAGTGCTTTCTGGACCGTTTTTCGAAATTCTTTCGATTTTTTGTCAATTACACATGTGTAAGAACTGTATGAATATACTTTTGTCCAATTTTATTATCATAATTTTTTTAATTTTTTTATATGCGCATAAGGAATATGTTTTGTCCAATTCCAATATGATTTCATAGGAAGTCAAAGTCAAAAGTCAAAAATGTCAAAATTTTGTAAAAACTTCACACACCCATAAAAAGTGCTTTCTGGACCGTTTTTCGAAATTCTTTCGATTTTTTGTCAATTACACATGTGTAAGAACTGTATGAATATACTTTTGTCCAATTTTATTATCATAATTTTTTTTTTTTTTTTACATGCGCATAAGGAATATGTTTTGTCCAATTCCAATATGATTTCATAGGAAGTCAAAGTCAAAAGTCAAAAATGTCAAAATTTTGTAAAAACTTCACACACCCTTAAAAAGTGCTTTCTGGACCGTTTTTTGAAATTCTTTCAATTTTTTGTCAATTACACATGTGTAAGAACTGTATGAATATACTTTTGTCCAATTTTATTATCATATTTTTTTATATATTTTTTTAAATTGTGCATAAGGATTTTTTTTGTGGGCCAAATGACGTAAGAAATTTGACATGCTCAAAAATCCTGCAGAAATGCAAAATTGACTGGCCTGATGAACTCGGGATGGCCGGGCAGTGATAGTTGTACATTTCCATCACTCGTTGTGTTGATTTCATCATGTCCATTAGGTGATGTTTTTACACTATAGAATCATATTGCAAGTGCGCGCGCATTTGCAATATGTTTCAATGTGCATTTACCATATGAAATTTGACATGCTCAAAAATGCAAAATTGACTGGTCTGATGGACACAGGATGGCCGAGCAGTGATAGTTGTACATTTCCATCACTCGTTGTGTTGATTTCATCATGTCCATTAGGTGATGTTTTTCACTATAGAATCATATTGCAAGTGCACGTGCATTTGCAATATGTTTCAATGTGCATTTACCATATGAAATTTGACCTTGCTCAAAAATGCAAAATTGACTGGTCTGATGAACACAGGATGGCCGAGCAGTGATAGTTGTACATTTCCATCACTCGTTGTGTTGATTTCATCATCTCCGTTAGGTGATGTTTTTACACTATAGAATCATATTGCAAATGCACGTGCATTGTTGTGCAACTGGTAACCCAAAAATAAAAATATGGTTGTAAATGCATTTACGGTCATTCTGATATTAATGCTCGCTATGGGAACACAGGATGGCCGGGCAGTGATAGTTGTACATTTCCATCACTCGTTGTGTTGATTTCATCATGTCCATTAGGTGATGTTTTACACTATAGAATCATATTGCAAGTGCGCGCATTTGCAATATGTTTCAATGTGCATTTACCATATGAAATTTGACATGCTCAAAATGCAAAATTGACTGGTCTGATGGACACAGGATGGCCGAGCAGTGATAGTTGTACATTTCCATCACTCGTTGTGTTGATTTCATCATGTCCATTAGGTGATGTTTTTCACTATAGAATCATATTGCAAGTGCACGTGCATTTGCAATATGTTTCAATGTGCATTACCATATGAAATTTGACATGCTCAAAAATGCAAAATTGACTGGTCTGATGAACACAGGATGGCTGAGCAGTGATAGTTGTACATTTCCATCACCTGTTGTGTTGATTTCATCATGTCCATTTGTTTATGTTTTCTCACTTTTGCAAAGTCACTGTGCATTTGCAATATGGTTCAATGGGCAGGTACCATCACGAATTTGTCATGCTATAAAAATCCTGCAGGAATGTGAAATTGACTGGTCTGATGAACACAGGATGGCCGAGCAGTGATAGTTGTACATTTCCATCACTTGTTGTGTTGATTTCATCATGTCCATTAGGTGATGTTTTTCACTATAGAATCATATTGCAAATGCACGTGCATTGTTGTGCAACTGGTAACCCAAAAATTAAAATATGGTTGTAAATGCATTTACCGGGACTCCTATTATCCATGCCCGCTATGGGAGTACCCTACTATGGCCCTCTATCTATGGGGGCAGTCCTGAGTGCTTTATGGACTGTTTAAAATATTCTGATGGATAGGTGCATGTTGTGCAACTGGTGATTGAAAATAGGCACCTGGTAACCCAAAAATGAAAATATGGTTGTGAATGCATTTACCGGTCATTCTGATATTAATGCCCGCTATGGGAACACAGGATGGCCGAGCAGTGATAGTTGTACATTTCCATCACTCGTTGTGTTGATTTCATCATGTCCATTAGGTGATGTTTTTACACTATAGAATCATATTGCAAGTGCGCGCGCATTTGCAATATGTTTCAATGTGCATTTACCATATGAAATTTGACATGCTCAAAAATGCAAAATTGACTGGTCTGATGGACACAGGATGGCCGAGCAGTGATAGTTGTACATTTCCATCACTCGTTGTGTTGATTTCATCATGTCCATTAGGTGATGTTTTTCACTATAGAATCATATTGCAAGTGCGCGCATTTGCAATATGTTTCAATGTGCATTTACCATATGAAATTTGACATGCTCAAAAATGCAAAATTGACTGGTCTGATGAACACAGGATGGCTGAGCAGTGATAGTTGTACATTTCCATCACCTGTTGTGTTGATTTCATCATGTCCATTTGTTTATGTTTTCTCACTTTTGCAAAGTCACTGTGCATTTGCAATATGGTTCAATGGGCAGGTACCATCACGAATTTGTCATGCTATAAAAATCCTGCAGGAATGTGAAATTGACTGGCCCGATGAACTCGGGATAGCTGGGCAGTGATTCTGGTTCATCTCCATGGCTCGTTAGGGTTGATTTCAGAATGTCACTTTTGGTGATGGTCCCTCTCCGTTTAAACATATTGCTAATGTACAAAAGTCAACTAGCAAGTCAGTGTCCATCAGTCAATTAGATGTCATTTTGACACCAAACTGATACCAATTGACACCAAACCCACTTTTTCCAACTCATTTAGAAGCCAACTATCATATATGTCAGAGCAGGCCCATAATTCACAGCGCCTTTAGTTTAAAACATAATAAAAACGTAAAACACATAGTTACGTTCTAGCTGCGGGTCCAGGTCAGACATTATGTGAAGGCCTATGTGAGGCGACCCCGAATCCCGAGTTTCGGCTCGATAGGTCCTTCGGTGCCCGAGTAAAACCCTAATTGGTGCTGAAAATCCACTTTTTCCATGCCTTGCTATGGGGTCCTTGAATGAGCTATCGGACCGAAACGTTGGGGTCCGTCTCTATGGGCCGAGCCGGTTCCAATGCACCTAGTCTTGTGTCTCTGAGACTTTTCTAAATGTCGCCATTTTCGTAATGGTCAAAATGAATTGAAATCATTGCAAATGTACGAGGCTATTTCTCGGTCCGAGAACCTTCTAGAGCCACCTAACTCACCACGCACTATCGACCCGAGGTCTAGAACAGGTTTCTAAAGTTTCGGAACTCTAGGTCTGACGGTTCTTTTTTAGCTCGAACAAAGCTAACTATTGGAGGCACTGTCTGTCTCTACAACCCCCAATACGTCCCTCCTTCCAAGTTGTGTGTCTGTGTGATTTAGTTTTCCTTTGAAATTTTATGGGAAAAATGACTGATTTACAGTTCATGGGGGTTGCCTAATCACACATATGAAGTTTTGGACAGATCTGACTTTTTTAACCCCTCGAAACAGCCCCTGAGACACCAATTAAGGCACTTCCGGTTGGCACAGGAAGCTATAAGTCAACACATATCCTCACTGGGCTATGCTTTTACAGAATCCTGTGTTTTAAGTCCTTACGTTAAGAATTGACTGATTTACACAGGGTTGAATGCACTATGTCTATCAAACTGCAGGCAGGTAATGGAAAAACACTTTTAGGGTGATTTTAACCACTTCCGGTTGGTCCAGGAAGCCTAGAATCAACACAGGTAGACCTCATACTGGCCTGATGGACTGTTACCAAAGACAGGTTCATACGGCATTCATAACCCATATAGACTTCAGGTTGAATTTAGGGGTAAAGGCAATGTATTCCTATGGGGAGAGAAATCAATGCAAACTATTTGAAGTAAACACCTTCTTTTAACTATTAAGGGTTAATGCCACACGGTCAACGTTAGGCTTGCACGGATCGGAAGGACCTTAGGAACGTACCTGAGGTCGAATTGTGCTTCTCACCCTAACGGTTCTCTCACTGTCACCCAAAAGCAAATGACGTTGTGGGGCAGGCTTCATTTTGGGCCTACTTTTCTAATGGTCGCTGCGCTCAGACCGAGCGAGCTACGGTCAAGCGGGATATCTCGTTGAACTCGGCACGGCCTAGACATTATGTTTATGCCATTGCCTGCTCTCTGTGTCTTTAAGAACCACACTTTTTCACTCCATCCTTGCTGTGTGTGCGTGTGAGAGCTTTTCTTTGACATCTGCTGGGAGAAATGACTGATTTACAGTTTAGGAGGGTTACCTGGTCACACATATGAAGTTTTGGAGAGATGTGACTTTTCTAACCCTTCAAAACAGACAGTGTGACCCAATTAAAGGCACTTCCGGTTGGCACAGGAAGCTATAAGTAAACACATGTCTTGATTGACATAGCCACTTACAGAATCCTGAGTTTTAAGTCTTTAAGTTAAGAATTGACTGATCTACACAGGGTTGAATGCACTATGTCTATCAAACTGCATGCAGTGTATGGATCAACACTGATAAGGTGATTTCAACCACTTCCGGTTGCTTCAGGAAGCTTATAATTGGCACAGGTAGACCTCATAGTGGTCTGATGGACTGTCATAGAAGACAGGTTCATAAGTCATTCATAACCCACATAGGCTTCAGGTTGAATTTAGGGGTGCAGGCAATGTATTCCTATGGGGAGAGAAGTCAATGCAAACTCTTTGAAGTAAACACCTTATTTTAACTATTAAGGGTTAATGCCACATGGTCAAGGTTAGGCTTGCACGGATCGGGAGGACCTCAGGAACGTACCTGAGGTCGAATTGTGCTTCTCACCCTAACGGTTCTCTCACTGTCACCCAAAAGCAAATGACATTGAGGGCCAGGCTTCCTTTGCGCCTTCTTTTTTCAAGGTCGCTGCACTCAGAGCGAGCTACGGTCAAGCGGGGCGTCTCGTTGAACTCTGCACAGCCTGGAGACTATGGTGATGCCATTTTTTGTGTTGATTTCAGAATGCCATTTTGGTGATGGTCCCTCTCCGTTTAAACATATTGCTAATGTACAAAAGTCAACTAGCAAGTCAGTGTCCACCAGTCAATTAGATGTCATTCTGACACCAAACTGATACCAATTGACACCAAACCCACTTTTTCCAACTCATTTAGAAGCCAACTATCACATATGTCAGAGCAGGCCCATAATTCACAGCGCCATTAGTTTAAAACATAATAAAAACGTAAAACACATAGTTACGTTCTAGCTGCGGGTCCAGGTCAGACATTATGTGAAGGCCTATGTGAGGCGACCCCGAATCCCGAGTTTCGGCTCGATAGGTCCTTCGGTGCCCGAGTAAAACCCTAATTGGTGCTGAAAATCCACTTTTTCCATGCCTTGCTATGGGGTCCTTGAATGAGCTATCGGACCGAAACGTTGGGGTCCGTCTCTATGGGCCGAGCCGGTTCCAATGCACCTAGTCTTGTGTCTCTGAGACTTTTCTAAATGTCGCCATTTTCGTAATGGTCAAAATGAATTGAAATCATTGCAAATGTACGAGGCTATTTCTCGGTCCGAGAACCTTCTAGAGCCACCTAACTCACCACGCACTATCGACCCGAGGTCTAGAACAGGTTTCTAAAGTTTGAACTCTAGGTCTGACGGTTCTTTTTAGCTCGAACAAAGCTAACTATTGGAGGCACTGTCTGTCTCTACAACCCCAATACGTCCCTCCTTCCAAGTTGTGTGTCTGTGTGATTTAGTTTTCCTTTGAAATTTTATGGGAAAAATGACTGATTTACAGTTCATGGGGGTTGCCTAATCACACATATGAAGTTTTGGACAGATCTGACTTTTTTAACCCCTCGAAACAGCCCCTGAGACACCAATTAAGGCACTTCCGGTTGTCACAGGAAGCTATAAGTCAACACATATCCTCACTGGGCTATGCTTTTACAGAATCCTGAGTTTTAAGTCCTTACGTTAAGAATTGACTGATTTACACAGGGTTGAATGCACTATGTCTATCAAACTGCAGGCAGGTAATGGAAAAACACTTTTAGGGTGATTTTAACCACTTCCGGTTGGTCCAGGAAGCTTAGAATCAACACAGGTAGACCTCATACTGGCCTGATGGACTGTTACCAAAGACAGGTTCATACGGCATTCATAACCCATATAGACTTCAGGTTGAATTTAGGGGTAAAGGCAATGTATTCCTATGGGGAGAGAAATCAATGCAAACTTTTTGAAGTAAACACCATCTTTTAACTATTAAGGGTTAATGCCACACTGTCAACGTTAGGCTTGCACGGATCGGAAGGACCTTAGGAACATACCTGAGGTCGAATTGTGCTTCTCACCCTAACGGTTCTCTCACTGTCACCCAAAAGCAAATGACGTTGTGGGGCAGGCTTCATTTTGGGCCTACTTTTCTAATGGTCGCTGCGCTCAGACCGAGCGAGCTACGGTCAAGCGGGATATCTCGTTGAACTCGGCACGGCCTAGACATTATGTTTATGCCATTGCCTGCTCTCTGTGTCTTTAAGAACCACACTTTTTCACTCCATCCTTGCTGTGTGTGCGTGTGAGAGCTTTTCTTTGACATCTGCTGGGAGAAATGACTGATTTACAGTTCATGAGGGTTACCTAGTCACACATATGAAGTTTTGAAAAGATCTGACCTTTTTAACCCATGGAAACTGCCACTGTGACACCATTAAAGGCACTTCCGGTTGGCACAGGAAGCTATAAATAAACTCATATCATGATTGGGGTATGCCTTTACAGAATCCTGAGTTTTAAGTCTTTACGTTAAGAACTGAGTTATTTACGGAGGGTTTAGTGAGTGTGTGTTATTTCAGAAAATCATAGAAAATCACAGAAATCTCGCAGAGCTCCGCAGCACACTTTAAAAAGATTCGTAAGAACAACCTGCAACTGGATCTGTAACCGTTGAAAAAAAAAACACCTATCCGTGAACATCACCAAGGTGTCGTTGTACGATTTCTCTTAAATGACGATAGATAAATGGCTGGTTCTTTTTTATTGACACCGGAGGCTCCTTGACTTTGACGTGAAGTGGAAAAATAATTTCTCTATTTTCATTTTGGACCTTTAATCCCAGATAAATGGCCATAACTCAAAAACCGTTGAGGCCTAGACGCCATCTTGTTCGGGGCCAACTGCCCATTATGCCGCCCCTACGCTCACCGAGTTTCGGCTTCTAAATATTTTCAGTTTTCGAGATAAGGCCCCGTCGTGAATCGTGATGTTTTGTAGCAATAGCCATATGATTGCTTATGCCCTCTTGTGGGAATTTCCGGGACATGGGAAAAATGACATAAATCTTATTATTTTTGTAAAACGGAAACCGAATGTCCGACAACGTTCATTTGATGACTTCCTGGTAGGTCCGGCCCTGCCGCTCGGCCCGACGCCGTCCGCGAATTTTACAAACGATTTCGGACGTCTAGTAAGGGACCGTACATTTGCAATATGGACTTTCTCACTAACCATACAGGTACTGCCGAATTCTTCCCTTAAGGTATGTTATACTCACAGACATGATTCAAAAAGTTTTAGAAACTTCAGAGTGTTTTCTATCCAAATATACTAACACTATGCATATCTTATCTTCTGGGGATGAGTAGCAGGCAGTTGAATCTGGGCATGTATTTCATCCGGACGTGAAAATACTGCCCCCTGTCACCAAGAAGTTAAAAGAAATATGTGCAATAGGAGGTCCCAGTAAAAAAGTGACCCCCAAATGTCACGGTATAACTCACACTCCTGATGGTCATTTCAAGTTAATTTACTGCTGTATGCTTATACCAATATATAATATCCTGACCTTGAATCCATTCATTATAACAATACTTTTGGAAGTAACTTCTCTGGGATATGTGGGACAGTAGCGTCCCACCTCGCCAACAGCCAGTGAAATTGCAGGACATCAAATAAAAAAAAAACAGAAATCCCGTAATTAAAATTCCTCAAAGATAGAAGTGTTATACACCATTTTAAAGATAAACTACTTGTAAATCCAGCCAGTGTCTGATTTCAAAAAAGCTTTACGGTGAAAGCACACCAAACGATTATGTTAGGTCAGCACATAGTCACAGAAAACCATACAGCCATTTTCCAGCCAAGGAGAGGGCTCACAGAAATCAGAAATAGCTATTAACTTAATCACTAACCTTTGATGATCTTCATCAGATGGCACTCACAGGACTTCATGTTACACAATAAATGTGTGTTTTGTTCAATAAAGTTCATCTTTATGTCAAAAAACCTCATTTGAAATTGGTGTGTTATGTTCAGAAAATGCATTGTCTCAAACAAACATCCGGTGAAAGTGCAGAGAGCCACATAAATTACAGAAATACTCATAGTAAACATTGGTAAAAGATGCAATTGTTAAACATGGAATTATAGATACACTTCTTCTTAATGCAACATGTCAAACGATGTATAGAATCGATCTTTAGGATGTTTTTATCATAAATATTCAATAATGTTTCAACCTGGCAATTCCTTTGTCTTTAGAAATGAAAAGGAACGAAGGTACCTCTCGTGGCCATGCGCATGATTTAGCTCATGGCATTCTGCCAGACACCTGACTCAAACAGCACAATCAGCTTATACTCCCATGGGTAGGCCTATATGGTACAACATTTAGTTAAAAAGTGGGGTTAGAATGGTTTTAATTGTCATTTTTGGATAAAATACATTGTTATGTCAAAGTAGATTTCATCATTTTTAAAAACTAATGGAAAATATAACATGCTTGTATAATAGCCTACTAAAAGTTTTGTTACAGGAAAATACACAGCGATTTCTATGAAATTCAATCTGAAAGAGAGCAACTCTCATTTGGGCTTTTCTGATCCGCGGATCTGACCCATTAGTATCTCCCCTGGAGTTGGTAGTGGTTCTCTAAATGGCAGAGAACATGTGGTAAAACCCCTTGGTTTACGCATCTTTGAAGTTTAGACAGTAACAGGAGCCTAATATTTGGGACAGTAACTGAAGTCTGGACACTGACAGCAAGGCCTCACTATTATAATATTAACTTCTTTAGAATGAACTGTTTCTTGCAGTAAAATGACAGACCAAATGTTAATTTGTCACACACACAAGTCAGTCAATCAATCACATACTGAATTACACACACACACACACACACACACACACACACACACACACACACACACACACACACACACACACACACACACACACACACACACACACACACACACACACACACACACACACACACACACACACACACACACACACCTCTCAATTATTCACATGTTCACCCACAGACTACTAATGTAAGTAAGAGCTAAACTTTAAAAAAACGTTTGTCTGTGTTTGCTTCAATTTAATCTTATCTGAACGGGATGTCCAACTGTGTTTTTAAAAGGTTTAAAACTGTTGCTGAAAACACTAAGTAGTTCAAATACCACCAATCTACTGGAAATGTAGATAAAGTACTACACTGAACAAAAATATAAATGCAACAATTTACAGTTCATATAAGGAAATCAGCCAATTGAAATAAATTACTTAGGCCCTAATCTATGGATTTCACATAACTGGGAATACAGATATGCACCTGTTGGTCACAGATACCTTAAAAAAATATGGGGGTTGATCAAAAAATCAGTCAGTACCTGGTGTGACCACCATTTGCCTCATGCCCGACACTTCTCCTTCGCATAGACTGTTGATTGTGGCCTGTGGAATGTTATCCCACTCCTCTTCAATGGCTGTGTGATGTTGCTGGATATTGGCGGGAACGGGAACATGCTGCTGTGCACGTCGATCCAGAGCATCCCAAATATGCTCAATGGGTGACATGTTTAGTGAGTATGCAGGCCATGGAAGAACTGCAAAATGTTCAGCTTCCCGGAATTGCAACATGAGGCCTTGCATTATCATGCTGAAACATGAGGTGGTGGCGGCGGATGAATGGCATGACAGTGGGCCTCAGGATCTCTGTGCATTCAAATTGCCATCGATAAAATGCAATTGTGTTCCTTTTCGGTAGCTTATGCCTGTCCATACCACAACCCCACCGCCTTCATGGGACAATCTTTTCATAACGTTGACGTCAGCAAACCACTCGCCCAGACGACTCCACACGCGCTGTCTGCCATCTGCCCGGTACAGTTGAAACCGGGATTAATCCGTGAGGAACACACATCTCCAGTCTGCCAGTGGCCATCGAAGGTGAGCATTTACCCACTGAAGTCAGTCAAGATGCTGACTGCTGTCAAGTCAAGAAACTGGTGAGGGTGACGAGCACACAGATGAGCTTCACTGAGACGATTTCTGACAGTTTTTGCAGATATTCTTCGGTTGTGCAAACCCACAGTTTCATCAGCTGTCTGAATGGCTGGTCTCAGTCGATCCCGCAGGTGAAGAAGCTGGATGTGGAGATCCTAGGCTGGCGTGGTTATACATGGTCAGAGGTTGTGAGGCCGGTTCGACGTACTGCCAAATTCTCTAAAACGACATTGAAGGCTTCTTATGGTAGAGAAACTAACATTACATTACATTTACATTTACATTTAAGTCATTTAGCAGACACTCTTATCCAGAGCGACTTACAAATTGGTGCATTCACCTTATGACATCCAGTGGAACATCCACTTTACAATAGTGCATCTAAATCTTTTAAGGGGGGGGGGTGAGAAGGATTACTTTATCCTATCCTAGGTATTCCTTAAAGAGGTGGGGTTTCAGGTGTCTCCGGAAGGTGGTGATTGACTCCGCTGTCCTGGTGTCGTGAGGGAGTGTGTTCCACCATTGGGGAGCCAGAGCAGCGAACAGTTTTGACTGGGCTGAGCGGGAACTGTACTTCCTCAGTGGTAGGGAGGCGAGCAGGCCAGAGGTGGATGAACGCAGTGCCCTTGTTTGGGTGTAGGGCCTGATCAGAGCCTGGAGGTACTGAGGTGCCGTTCCCCTCACAGCTCCGTAGGCAAGCACCATGGTCTTGTAGCGGATGCGAGCTTCAACTGGAAGCCAGTGGAGAGAGCGGAGGAGCGGGGTGACGTGAGAGAACTTGGGAAGGTTGAACACCAGACGGGCTGCGGCGTTCTGGATGAGTTGTAGGGGTTTAATGGCACAGGCAGGGAGCCCAGCCAACAGCGAGTTGCAGTAATCCAGACGGGAGATGACAAGTGCCTGGATTAGGACCTGCGCCGCTTCCTGTGTGAGGCAGGGTCGTACTCTGCGGATGTTGTAGAGCATGAACCTACAGGAACGGGCCACCGCCTTGATGTTAGTTGAGAACGACAGGGTGTTGTCCAGGATCACGCCAAGGTTCTTAGCGCTCTGGGAAGAGGACACAATGGAGTTGTCAACCGTGATGGCGAGATCATGGAACGGGCAGTCCTTCCCCGGGAGGAAGAGCAGCTCTGTCTTGCCGAGGTTCAGCTTGAGGTGGTGATCCGTCATCCACGCTGATATGTCTGCCAGACATGCAGAGATGCGATTCACCACCTGGTCATCAGAAGGAGGAAAGGAGAAGATTAATTGTGTGTCGTCTGCATAGCAATGATAGGAGAGACCATGTGAGGTTATGACAGAGCCAAGTGACTTGGTGTATAGCGAGAATAGGAGAGGGCCTAGAACAGAGCCCTGGGGGACACCAGTGGTGAGAGCGCGTGGTGAGGAGACAGTTTCTCGCCACGCCACCTGGTAGGAGCGACCTGTCAGGTAGGACGCAATCCAAGCGTGGGCCGTGCCGGAGATGCCCAACTCGGAGAGGGTGGAGAGGAGGATCTGATGGTTCACAGTATCGAAGGCAGCCGATAGGTCTAGAAGGATGAGAGCAGAGGAGAGAGAGTTAGCTTTAGCGGTGCGGAGCGCCTCCGTGATACAGAGAAGAGCAGTCTCAGTTGAATGACTAGTCTTGAAACCTGACTGATTTGGATCAAGAAGGTCATTCTGAGAGAGATAGCGGGAGAGCTGGCCAAGGACGGCACGTTCAAGAGTTTTGGAGAGAAAAGAAAGAAGGGATACTGGTCTGTAGTTGTTGACATCGGAGGGATCGAGTGTAGGTTTTTTCAGAAGGGTGCAACTCTCGCTCTCTTGAAGACGGAAGGGACGTAGCCAGCGGTCAGGGATGAGTTGATGAGCGAGGTGAGGTAAGGGAGAAGGTCTCCGGAAATGGTCTGGAGAAGAGAGGAGGGGATAGGGTCGAGCGGGCAGGTTGTTGGGCGGCCGGCCGTCACAAGACGCGAGATTTCATCTGGAGAGAGAGGGAGAAAGAGGTCAGAGCACCGGGTAGGGCAGTGTGAGCAGAACCAGCGGTGTTGTTTGACTTAGCAAACGAGGATCGGATGTCGTCGACCTTCTTTTCAAAATGGTTGACGAAGTCATCTGCAGAGAGGGAGGAGGGGGGAGGGGGAGGAGGATTGAGGAGGGAGGAGAAGGTGGCAAAGAGCTTCCTAGGGTTAGAGGCAGATGCTTGGAATTTAGAGTGGTAGAAAGTGGCTTTAGCAGCAGAGACAGAGGAGGAAAATGTAGAGAGGAGGGAGCGAAAGGATGCCAGGTCCGCAGGGAGGCGAGTTTTCCTCCATTTCCGCTCGGCTGCCCGGACTACTACATTCTCTGGAAACAGCTCTGGTGGACATTCCTGCAGTCAGCATGTCAATTGCACACTCCCTCATCACTAGAGAAATCTGTGGCATTGTATTGTGTGTCAAAACTGCACCTTTTAGAGTGATATTTTATTCTCCCCAGGACAAGGTGCACCTGTGAAATGATCATGCTGTTTCATGCTTCTTGACATGCCACACCTGTCAGGTGCATGGATTATCTTGGCAAAGAAGAAATGCTTACTTACAACATTTGAGAACAACATTTGAAAGAAATAAGGAAATAATATTTTTGTGCATATGGAAGATTTCTGGGATATTTTATTTCAGTTCATGAAACACTTTACACCAACACTTTACATGTTGCATTTGTATTTTTGCTCAGTGTAGTTGAACTACATGTAGTGGAGCTACTCCCCAAGACTTGTAGGTTCGATCCCTTCAACCAACTTTTGCCCATTCTGTTCCCTTACCCTTTCTAACCTCTCATGCTGTACTGCCTCCAATGAATGGAGAGTAGAATTTCACTCTGCTTTAAAAACAAATATTTGCTGTACATAGAAAAGATAGTGTATTACTCACAGGATGCTGATAAGTTATTGTCTGTCTGTCTGTCTGTCTGTCTGTCTGTCTGTCTGTCTGTCTGTCTGTCTGTCTGTCTGTCTGTCTGTCTGCCTGCCTGCCTGCCTGCCTGCCTGCCTGCCTGCCTGCCTGTCTGCCTGCTAGAATGTGGGAGGCGGTACGTCCGTCCTGCGTGTAGTGGCCACAGACCGTGACATCGGGCCCAACGCCATGCTCTTCTACTACATCACCTCGGGTAACAAGGATCTCACCTTCCGGATGGACCGCATGACCGGTGAGATGGTGACACGACCATCCCCACCTGACCGCGAGCGCCAGCAGGAGTACCGGCTGATCATGATGGTGGAGGACGACGGCACGCCGTCACTATCGGTGAGTCGGAGAGCAGGGTTATTTCGGGATCAAAAAGAGGCTTAGGTGGTGAGCATGGCAGGGGGCGTGTTAATGAACGCGGTCGGCCGTTGGCGTGGCTACATTTTAGAGATTTTTTGGGGCGCCCTCATCTTGGCACTGTCGATGTTGTTTTGAATTTTGACCCTAATTCCCTGCAATTCTACGAATTTCTCCATGTAACAAAAACATTTGTGGTGCAGTTTAAAAGCTAATTTCACGCCACACATTTCTTGTTACCAAACTATAGTTTTAACATCTACTTTGTGCATGACACAAGTTATTTTTCCAACAATTGTTTACAGAAAGATTGTTTCACTTATAATTTACTGTATCACAATTCCCGTTGGTCAGAAGTTTACATGCACTAAGTTGACTGTGGCTTTAAACAGCTTGGAAAATTCCAGAAAATTATGTGATGGCTTTAGAAGCTTCTGATAGGCTAATTGACATCATTTTTGTCAATTGGAGGTGTACCTGTGGATGTATTTCAAGGCATACCATCAAACTCAGTGCCTCTTTGCTTGACATCATGGGGAAATCAAAATAAATCATCCAAGACCTCAGAAAAAAAATTGTAGACATCCACAATTCTGGTTGATCCTTGGGAGCAATTTCCAAACGCCTGAAGGTCCCGCGTTCATCTATACAAACAATAGAGCGCAAGTATAAACACCATGGGACCACGCAGCCGTCATACCACTCAGGAAGGAGACATACATTTTGGAGAAATATCCTCTGGTCTGATGAAACAGAAATTGAACTGTTTGGCCATAATGACCATTATGTTTGGAGGAAAAAGTGGGAGGCTTGCAAGCCGAAGAACACCATCCCAACCGTAAAGCACGGTGGTGGCAGCATGTTGAGATGTGTCTGTTAGTTGAACTCTGTGAAGCATTTATTTCGGCTGAAATTTCTGAGGATGGTATCTCTTATGAACTCATCCTCTGCAGCAGACGTATCTTTGGGTCTTCCTTTCCTGTGGCGGTCCTCATGAGAGCCAGTTTCATCATCGTGCTTGGTAGTTTTTGTGACTGCACTTGAAGAAACTTTAAAAGTTCTTGAAATTTTCCAACTGAACTTACCTTCATGACTTAAAGTACTCATGGACTGTCATTTATCTTTGCTTATTTGAGCTGTTCCTGCCATAATATGGACTTGGTCTTTTACCAAATAGGGCTATATTCTGTGTACCATCCTTACCATGTCACAACACAACTGATTGGGTCAAACACATTAAGAAGGAAATACATTCCACAAATGAACTTTTAACAAGGCACACCTTTTAATTGAAATGCATTCCAGGTGATTACCTCATGAAGCTGGTTGAGAGAATGCCAAGAGTGTGCAACGCTATCATCAAGGCAAAGGGTGGCTACTTTGAAGAACCTCAAATATAAAATACTTTTTTTCGTTACTACAGTATTCCATATGTGTTATTCTATTGTTTTGATGTCTTCACTATTATTCTACAATGTAGAAAATAGTTAAAATAAAGATAAACCCTTGAATGAGTAGGTTTGTCCAACTTTTTGACTGGTACTCTAGATCTTTTAAAAATGGAGTATCAAAATTATTAGTGTGCTGGAGTTGATTTTTTATTCAATAATGTACAGTTTGTGCCATCAGCATGCTTTTTCTACACCCTTTTCTGTCTCATCACCAGTCATCGACTACCATCTACGTGCGTATAGTGGATGAGAACGACAACGCGCCAGAGTTTCCAGAGGAAGAGTATGTGACGGTGCTGAGCGAGGGCCCCAACACCGTGGGTGCCATTATTGCCACGGTAACCGCCATCGACCCAGACGAGGGCCTCAATGGCACCCTGCGATATGCCATCGTCCACGGAAACCTGGACATCACCTTCCACATCAATCACACTACCGTAAGAATATGGACAGATATTTTACACTGATACCTAACCTACTTTGTTCTGTGCAGACCTTGGTTTTTCTACTATTTGAAAACCCTTTAGATAGTTTAGCTGTGATTGATTGCGCTTTCCTTGCACATTCAAAGAAAAATTAAATTAAATGTTATTCATCGCATGTTCCGAATACAACAGATCTAGACTTAACCATGAAATGCTTGTCTATGAGCCCTTCCCAATGATGCAGAGTTTAAAAAAATATATAATAAAAAGAAAAGTTGTAACATAAGGAATAAAATACACAAGAATGGAGCTATATACAGGGAGTGCTATATACCAGATCAATGTGCAGGAGTATGAGGTATTTGAGTTAGATTTATACAACGGTTGGTTGTAATCCTCAATGCTTATTGGTTAAAACAGCATTCCAGCTGATTTCTCTTCCACATTTACCACCAGCTAAATCAATGACGTTAAAATACCTATTTACTCTATTCCATGTGACTACGCAATCCACTGTCACATCAGCCCAGCCAGGTAATTTATACATTTGATCTACACTATAAAAAGCATCTAGACATTATCTCACATTTCTTTTAGACTAAAGTTTAGTTTTCAATAACGGAGATTTGTATAAACCTTGCTGTCTGTCTCTCCGGCATTTGCAACATTGTTTCGATATTGAAATTCAATCCCCAGCTTTCCCATAGTAATGAACGTGTTGGGAGTCGGGATGAAACAGACAGGTAGGCATCTTTTCTCAGCTAGCTGAAATCATGAATCAGCCTAATTTTTATGGATATATACAAATAACTATCAATAGAAAACAGGTCAAATGAAGTGCAGCTAGTTTGAAGTGATTGTGTTAGCTGTGTTTCTGGATAGATCCTCTGAACAACAATGTCCTGACGAGAGAGCATGTTTTCTACACCAGGCAAAATCACGCCTCAATTAGCTCATTGTTATGGTTTTATCCAATTAAATGTCACTAGAAAACAGCTGCACTGTTTGACGTTACTGTAAGTTAGCTAGCTAGCAAGCAAGAGGTAAAAACTTTGCCAGCCAGTTTGGCAATGGAACATTTAGAATGAACGACTGGGTTGTTCCAAAGATACAGAACAAAAAGACTGAATGACTGGGTCGAGTCTCTGGCAACCAAACCAATAGAATGAATGACCAGCCGGCTTGGGTAGCAACTCTATATTTGTGTCTGGACTGTATCTTGTGGAAGGATGAAAGAGTATGAATAAATTCATCAAAATAAAGTTAATGAAAATATGTAAATAATTATTTGAATATGTTGGTAACCCGTTGTATAAAAGTGATAACATCGTGTCAATATGTCCCCCAAACACTGGCTTCTCGGGCATTATCTCTTATAGGGATAGCCCCCTTTTTTTAAATTTTTGCCTAAATGACATACCCAAATCGGATAGACCGGACCGAGAAGGCGCACTGGAGATCTGGAGCACCGAGCCTGCCCAACCTTACCTGGTTGAATGCTCCCCGTAGCCAGGCCAGTGCGGCGAGGTGGAATAGCCCGCACTGCGCTGTGCTGGAGAACCGGGGATGCCATATGTAAGGCTGGTGCCATATATGCCGGCCCGAGGAGACGCACTGGAGACCAGATGCGTATAGCCTGTAGCTGAGGCCCTGAAGCAAGGATATGCATATTCTTGGTAGCATTTGAAAGGAAACACTTTGAAGTTTTTGGAAATGTGAATTGAATGTAATATTGAATTGAACACATTTGATTTGGTAGAAGAAAATACAAAGAAAAAACCAACCAGTCTTTTTCTACCATCATCTTTGAAATGCAAGAGAAAGGTTCTAGCCAGTTCTAGCCATCACTCTGGTTGTAATTCCGATAGACCACAAGATGGCAGCAGTGTATGTGCAAAGTTGATGGATGGATAACTTGAAGTATGAGAGAACTACAATACTTTTAGTGTGAAGTCCCCAGGTACATTTGGGCAAATCGTGAAGGAGCCATTCGCATTCATATTACATTTTTCTTCAAGAATATCGTCAAATCTGTATACTTTGATTTAGCTTTCCAAGTGTTAGTAGCCATATTATAAGTTCAACATTTGCAAAATAACCAGTTTTCATAACTTCATAACTCTTAATATTGTTATAATTTTTGTCCAAAATGAAAAGGCCTGCTGTCGTACAAGGTTAGTAGCTACATTTTATGACATATGAATGGTTTCCGGATACTCCCGTAAATCCCAGCTCATTGGCTATCTAGCTAGCTTTGTTTGACCCCGATTAGCGCTTATTTGACAAAGATACAATCTTTGATGTGATGACCGCCCGCTTCATCGGCGTGCCATGAAGGCGTCGCTCTCTGATCAAATATGGTGTCCTATAGGATATACTACACCCCTAATGATATAGTGAAGTCTTGTTACCTTCTAGGATCTCCTAGGGATACATACAAAGGTGATTTAACTCATTGAACAACATTTAGGGTGATATTTTCACAGTTTCCCTTCTTTGCAAATTGAACGAGTGTAACGGTTGTTGTCTGGAGATAGAGGACCAAAGCGAGTCGTGGTTAGTGTTCATCTTTTTAATGGAAAACTGAACACTTCAAAAACACAAAACAACAAAGTGACAAACGAGTCCCCTCCTATAGGGGAGGGTCTGGGTGGGCATCTGTCCGCGGTTGCGACTCTGGCTCTGGACGTGGACCCCACTCCACCGTAGTCTTAGTCCGCTTCTGTGGCCTCCTACGAACGGCGACCCTCGCCGCCAATCTAGGACTGGCAACCCTACTAAAGGGCCCCACTGGACTGAGGGGCAGCTCCGGACAGAAGCGCAATTCCGGCATCGCCGGCGTGACAGGCGGCTCTGGCGGCTCCTGGCTGACTGAAAGCTCTGGCGGCTCCTGGCTGGCTGGCGGGAGACTCTGGCGGCTCCTGGCTGGCTGGCTGGAGGGAGACTCTGGCGGCTCAGGACAGGCGGAAGACTCTGGCGGCTCAGGACAGGCGGGGCGCACTGTAGGCCTGGTGCGTGGCGCCGGCACTGGTGGTACCGGGCTGGGGACACGCACCTCAGGGCGAGTGCGAGGAGCGGGAAGAGGGAGTACTGGACCCTGAAGGCGCGCTGGTGGCCTGGTGCGTGATGCCGGCACTGGTGGTACTGGGCCAAGGACACGCACGTCAGGGCGAGTGCGAGGAGCAGGAACAGGGTGTACTGGGCTCTGGAGACACACAGGAAGCCTGGTGCGGGGGGCTGCCACCGGAGGGCTGGTGCGTGGAGATGGCACCGGATAGACCGGACCGAGAAGGCGCACTGGAGATCTGGAGCACCGAGCCTGCCCAACCTTACCTGGTTGAATGCTCCCCGTAGCCAGGCCAGTGCGGCGAGGTGGAATAGCCCGCACTGCGCTGTGCTGGAGAACCGGGGATGCCATATGTAAGGCTGGTGCCATATATGCCGGCCCGAGGAGACGCACTGGAGACCAGATGCGTATAGCCGGCTTCATGGCACCTGGCTCGATGCCCGGCCGATACGAGGAGCTGGAATGTACCGCACCGGGCTATGCTCACGCACCGGGGACACTGTGCGCTCCACCGCATAACACGGTGCCTGCCCGACACAACGCCCCCTATGTCCACGATAAGCACTGGGAGTTGGTGCAGGTCTCCTACCTGCCTTAGCCACACTCCCTGTGTGCCCACCCCCAAGACATTTTTGGGGCTGCCTCTCAGGCTCTCTTGCCAGCAGTGTTCCCTCAAAGCGCTGGCTCCCTTTGCTGCCTCCGCTCTCTTGGCTGCCTCCACCTGTTCCCATGGGAGGCGATCCCTTCCAGCCAGAATCTCCTCCCATGTGTAGCAACCCTTGCCATCTAGATTGTCCTCCCATGTCCATTCCTCCTTATCGCGCTGCTCCTGCTGCTGCTGCCTGTTACCACACTGCTTGGTCCTTTTTTGGTGTGTGGTTCTGTAACGGCAGAACACAAAACAACAAAGTGACAACCGAAACAGTTCTATCTGGTGCAGACACACAAAGACTGAAAATAACCACCCACAAACCCCAACAGAAAACAGGGTACCTAAATATGGTTCCCAATCAGAGACAATGAGAACCATATCAGGGAAAACAAGAAACCCAACCAAGAAACATAGAATACCCACCCAACTCACGTCCTGACCAACTAAAACAAAGAAATAACACAAGAACTAGGGTCAGAACGTGACGAGTGTCTTTGCAAATTGAATAAGTAGAAATACAAAATCGATTGTGCATGCTATATGGACCTTTTTAGGACATGAAAAAGGATTTTATCTAACAAAACAACACCATGTTATTTCTGGGACCCTCTCTCTCAGCCCCCTCTTGTACTCCCTGTTCACCAATAAATGTGTAGCGACACACGTCCCCATCTTAATCATCAAGCTTCTAGATTTAATTTTGGATTGGAGATGCTTAGTGTGAGTCTGGAAGGAGAGTTTACAGTCTAGCCAGAAACCTAGGTATTTGTAGTTGTCCACATATTCTAAGTCAGAACCGTCCAGAGTAGTGATGGGGGGTACGTGCAGCTATCGGTTGAAGAGCATGCACTAAGTTTTACGAGAATTTAAAAGCAGTTGGAGGCCTCGGAAGGAGTGTTGTATGGCATTGAAGCTCGTTTGGAGGGTTGTTGACAGTGTCCAAAGAAGGGCCAGATGTATACAGAATGGTGTCATCTGCGTAGAGGTGGATCAGAGAGTCAGCGATAGCAGCGATAGCGACATCATTGATGTATACAGAGAAATGAGTCGGCCCGAGAATTGAACCCTGTGGCCCACCATAGAGACTGCCGGAGGTCCGGACAATTTGTCACACTGAACTCGATCTGAGAAGTAGTTTGTGAACCAGGCGAGGCAGTCATTTCAGAAGCCAAAGTTATTGAGTCTGCCGATAAGAGCACAGTGTTTGACAGAGTCGAAAACCTTGGCCAGGCCGATGAAGACGGTTGCACAGTACTGTCTTTTGTCGATTGCAGTTATGATCTTGTTTAGGACCTTGAGCGTGGCTGAGGTGCACCCATGATCAGCTTGGTAACCAGATTGCATAGTGGAGTAGGTACGGTGTCCCGCTTGCGTGCAGCTACGACAACAGCCGCTGAAATTGCCAAAATTCAAAATACAAAAATCGTAATATTCAAAACTCATGAAAATACAAGTTGTCAAAAAGGCTTTACGGCGAAATGATACCATCAGATTATCTGAGGACAGCGCCCCACACCAAAATACTTTTTCAAAACAGCACAGGCATCACAGCATCTCAAATAGCGATAAAATAAATAACTTACCTTTGAAGATCTTCCTCCTTTTGCAAGGGTCCCAGCTTGTTCGATAAAGTCCCTCTTAATTTCCAAAAAACGACATTCTAAAGACTGTTGACATTTTACATTTACATTTAAGTCATTTAGCAGACGCTCTTATCCAGAGCGACTTACAAATTGGTGCATTCACCTTATGACATCCAGTGGAATAGCCACTTTACAATAGTGCATCTAAATCTTTTAAGGGGGGGGGTGAGAAGGATTACTTTATCCTATCCTAGGTATTCCTTAAAGAGGTGGGGTTTCAGGTGTCTCCGGAAGGTGGTGATTGACTCCGCTGTCCTGGCGTCGTGAGGGAGTTTGTTCCACCATTGGGGGGCCAGAGCAGCGAACAGTTTTGACTGGGCTGAGCGGGAACTGTACTTCCTCAGTGGTAGGGAGGCGAGCAGGCCAGAGGTGGATGAACGCAGTGCCCTTGTTTGGGTGTAGGGCCTGATCAGAGCCTGGAGGTACTGAGGTGCCGTTCCCCTCACAGCTCTGTAGGCAAGCACCATGGTCTTGTAGCGGATGCGAGCTTCAACTGGAAGCCAGTGGAGAGAGCGGAGGAGCGGGGTGACGTGAGAGAACTTGGGAAGGTTGAACACCAGACGGGCTGCGGCGTTCTGGATGAGTTGTAGGGGTTTAATGGCACAGGCAGGGAGCACAGCCAACAGCGAGTTGCAGTAATCCAGACGGGAGATGACAAGTGCCTGGATTAGGACCTGCGCCGCTTCCTGTGTGAGGCAGGGTCGTACTCTGCGGATGTTGTAGAGCATGAACCTACAGGAACGGGCCACCGCCTTGATGTTAGTTGAGAACGACAGGGTGTTGTCCAGGATCACGCCAAGGTTCTTAGCGCTCTGGGAGGAGGACACAATGGAGTTGTCAACCGTGATGGCGAGATCATGGAACGGGCAGTCCTTCCCGGGAGGAAGAGCAGCTCCGTCTTGCCGAGGTTCAGCTTGAGGTGGTGATCCGTCATCCACACTGATATGTCTGCCAGACATGCAGAGATGCGATTCGCCACCTGGTCATCAGAAGTTGGAAAGGAGAAGATTAATTGTGTGTCGTCTGCATAGCAATGATAGGAGAGACCATGTGAGGTTATGACAGAGCCAAGTGACTTGGTGTATAGCGAGAATAGGAGAGGGCCTAGAACAGAGCCCTGGGGGACACCAGTGGTGAGAGCGCGTGGTGAGGAGACGCCACCTGGTAGGAGCGACCTGTCAGGTAGGACGCAATCCAAGCGTGGGCCGCGCCGGGAGATGCCCAACTCGGAGAGGGTGGAGAGGAGGATCTGATGGTTCACAGTATCGAAGGCAGCCGATAGGTCTAGAAGGATGAGAGCAGAGGAGAGAGAGTTAGCTTTAGCGGTGCGGAGCGCCTCCGTGATACAGAGAAGAGCAGTCTCAGTTGAATGACTAGTCTTGAAACCTGACTGATTTGGATCAAGAAGGTCATTCTGAGAGAGATAGCGGGAGAGCTGGCCAAGGACGGCACGTTCAAGAGTTTTGGAGAGAAAAGAAAGAAGGGATACTGGTCTGTAGTTGTTGACATCGGAGGGATCGAGTGTAGGTTTTTTCAGAAGGGGTGCAACTCTCGCTCTCTTGAAGACGGAAGGGACGTAGCCAGCGGTCAGGGATGAGTTGATGAGCGAGGTGAGGTAAGGGAGAAGGTCTCCGGAAATGGTCTGGAGAAGAGAGGAGGGGATAGGGTCAAGCGGGCAGGTTGTTGGGCGGCCGGCCGTCACAAGACGCGAGATTTCATCTGGAGAGAGAGGGGAGAAAGAGGTCAGAGCACAGGGTAGGGCAGTATGAGCAGAACCAGCGGTGTCGTTTGACTTAGCAAACGAGGATCGGATGTCGTCGACCTTCTTTTCAAAATGGTTGACGAAGTCATCTGCAGAGAGGGAGGAGGGGGGGGGACATCTATTTGTTTTTCCTATAGGCTAGCATTGAAATGACATGTGACCTCAAAAACACATTTTCTGGATGGATTTTTCCCGAGTAGGGGTGGTGACAATGTTTCCTATCCTCAGTGCAGTGGGCAGCTGGGAGGAGGTGCTCTTATTCTTCATGGACTTTACAGTTTCCCAAAACGTTTTGGAAATTGTGCTACAGGATGCAAATTTCTGTTTGAAAAAGCTAGCCATAGCTTTCCTATCTCCCTGTGTATATGTGTATATTGGTTCCTGACTTCCCTGAAAAGTTGCATATCGAGGGGGCTATTCGATGCTAATGCAGAACGCAACAGGATATTTTTGTGCTGGTCAAGGGCAGTCAATTCTTGGATGAACCAAGAGCTATATCTGTTCTTAGTTCTACATTTTGTTGAATGGGGCGTGCTTATTTAAGATGGAAGGGAAAGCACTTTTAAAGAGCAATCAATTTTCCTTTACTGACGGGATGAAGTCAATATCCTTCCAGATTACCCGGGCCAGGTCGATTAGAAAGGCCTGCTCGCTGAAGTGTTTTAGGGAGCGTTTGACAGTGATGAGGGGTGGTCATTTCACTGTGGATTACGCATGCGGTGCCACCCATTACGCACGCAGACCTGGACAGCAAGTGGAACGACATTTATTGGATATTTCAAACTTTTTTAACTAATCAAAAACTGAAATATTGGGCGTGCAAAATTATTCAGCCCCTTTACTTTCAGTGCAGCAAACGCTCTCCAGAAGTTCAGTGAGGATCTCTGGATGATCCAATGTTGACCTAAATGACTATAATGATAAATACAATCCACCTGTGTGTAATAAAGTCTCCGTATGAATGCATCTGCACTGTGATAGTCTCAGAGGTCCGTTAAAAGCGCAGAGAGCATCATGAAGAACAAGGAACACACCAGGCAGGTCCGAGATACTGTTGTGAAGAAGTTTAAAGCCGGATTTGGATACAAAAAGATTTCCCAAGCTTTAAACATCCCAAGGAGCACTGTGCAAGCGATAATATTGAAATGGAAGGAGTATCAGACCACTGCAAATCTACCAAGACCTGGCCGTCCCTCTAAACTTTCAGCTCATACAAGGAGAAGACTGATCAGAGATGCAGCCAAGAGGCCCATGATCACTCTGGATGAACTGCAGAGATCTACAGCTGAGGTGGGAGACTCTGTCCATAGGACAATAATCAGTCGTATATTGCACAAATCTGGCCTTTATGGAAGAGTGGCAAGAAGAAAGCCATTTCTTAAAGATATCCATAAAAAGTGTTGTTTAAAGTTTGCCACAAGCCACCTGGGGAGACACCAAACATGTGGAAGAAGGTGCTCTGGTCAGATGAAACCAAAATTGAACTTTTTGGCAACAATGCAAAACGTTATGTTTGGCGTAAAAGCAACACAGCTCATCACCCTGAACACACCATCCCCACTGTCAAACATGGTGGTGGCAGCATCATGGTTTGGGCCTGTTTTTCTTCAGCAGGGACAGGGAAGATGGTTAAAATTGATGGGAAGATGGATGGAGCCAAATACAGGACCATTCTGGAAGAAACCCTGATGGAGTCTGCAAAATACCTTTTTTATTTGTTTTTTTATTTCACCTTTATTTAACCAGGTAGGCTAGTTGAGAACAAGTTCTCATTTGCAACTGCGACCTGGCCAAGATAAAGCATAGCAGTGTGAACAGACAACACAGAGTTACACATGGAGTAAACAATTAACAAGTCAATAACACAGTAGAAAAAAAGGGGAGTCTATATACAATGTGTGCAAAAGGCATGAGGAGGTAGGCGAATAATTACAATTTTGCAGATTAACACTGGAGTCATAAATGATCAGATGGTCATGTACAGGTAGAGATATTGGTGTGCAAAAGAGCAGAAAAGTAAATAAATAAAAACAGTGTGGGGATGAGGTCGGTGAAAATGGGTGGGTTATTCACCATTAGACTATGTACAGCTGCAGCGATCGGTTAGCTGCTCAGATAGCTGATGTTTGAAGTTGGTGAGGGAGATAAAAGTCTCCAACTTCAGTGATTTTTGCAATTCGTTCCAGTCACAGGCAGCAGAGTACTGGAACGAAAGGCGGCCAAATGAGGTGTTGGCTTTAGGGATGATCAGTGAGATACACCTGCTGGAGCGCGTGCTCCAGTGGGTCTGGCGACAAATATGTAGCGAGGGCCAGCCGACTAGAGCATACAAGTCGCAGTGGTGGGTGGTATAAGGTGCTTTAGTGACAAAACTGATGGCACTGTGATAAACTGCATTCAGTTTGCTGAGTAGAGTGTTGGAAGCAATTTTGTAGATGACATCGCCGAAGTCGAGGATCGGTAGGATAGTCAATTTTACTAGGGTAAGCTTGGCGGCGTGAGTGAAGGAGGCTTTGTTGCGGAATAGAAAGCCGACTCTTGATTTTCGATTGGAGATGTTTGATATGAGTCTGGAAGGAGAGTTTGCAGTCTAGCCAGACACCTAGGTACTTATAGATGTCCACATATTCAAGGTCGGAACCATCCAGGGTGGTGATGCTAGTCGGGCATGCGGGTGCAGGCAGCGATCGGTTGAAAAGCATGCATTTGGTTTTACTAGCGTTTAAGAGCAGTTGGAGGCCACGGAAGGAGTGTTGTATGGCATTGAAGCTCGTTTGGAGGTTAGATAGCACAGTGTCCAATGACGGGCCGAAAGTATATAGAATGGTGTCGTTTGCGTAGAGGTGGATCAGGGAATCGCCCGCAGCAAGAGCAACATCATTGATATATACAGAGAAAAGAGTCGGCCCGAGAATTGAACCCTGTGGCACCCCCATAGAGACTGCCAGAGGACCAGACAGCATGCCCTCCGATTTGACACACTGAACTAACCCTAACCCTAACCCTGTCTTCAAAGTAATTGGTGAACCAGGCAAGGCAGTCATCCGAAAAACCGAGGCTACTGAGTCTGCCGATAAGAATATGGTGATTGACAGAGTCGAAAGCCTTGGCAAGGTCGATGAAGATGGCTGCACAGTACTTTCTTTTATCGATGGCGGTTATGATATCGTTTAGTACCTTGAGTGTGGCTGAGGTGCACCCGTGACCGGCTCGGAAACCAGATTGCACAGCGGAGAAGGTACGGTGGGATTCGAGATGGTCAGTGACCTGTTTGTTGACTTGGATTTCGAAGACCTTAGATAGGCAGGGCAGGATAGATATAGGTCTGTAACAGTTTGGCTCCAGGGTGTCTCCCCCTTTGAAGAGGGGGATGACTGTGGCAGCTTTCCAGTCCTTGGGGATCTCAGACGATATGAGAGGTTGAACAGGCTGGTAATAGGGGTTGCGACAATGACGGCGGATAGTTTCAGAAATAGAGGGTCCAGATTGTCAAGCCCAGCTGATTTATACGGGTCCAGGTTTTGCAGCTCTTTCAGAACATCTGCTATCTGGATTTGGGTAAAGGAGAACCTGGAGAGGCTTGGGCGAGGAGCTGCAGGGGGGGCGGAGCTGTTGGCCGAGGTTGGAGTAGCCAGGCGGAAGGCATGGCCAGCCGTTGAGAAATGCTTGTTGAAGTTTTCGATAATCATGGATTTATCGGTGGTGACCGTGTTACCTAGCCTCAGTACAGTGGGCAGCTGGGAGGAGGTGCTCTTGTTCTCCATGGACTTCCGTGTCCCAGAACTTGTTGGAGTTGGAGCGACAGGATGCAAACATCTGCCTGCAGAAGCTGGCCTTAGCTTTCCTGACTGACTACGTGTATTGTTTCCTTTACTTCCCTTAACATTTGCATATTGCGGGGACTATTTGATGCTATTGCAGTCCGCCACAAGATATGTTTGTGCTGGTCGAGGGCAGTCAGGTCTGGAGTGAACCAAGGGCTGTATCTGTTCTTAGTTCTGTATTTTTTGAACGGAGCATGCTTATCTAAAATGGTGAGGAAGTTACTTTTAAAGAATGACCAGGCATCCTCAACTGACGGGTTGAGGTCAATGTCCTTCCAGGATACCCGGGCCAGGTCGATTAGAAAGGCCTGCTCACAGAAGTGTTTTAGGGAGCGTTTGACAGTGATGAGGGGTGGTCGTTTGACTGCAGCTCCGTAGCGGATACAGGCAATGAGGCAGTGATCGCTGAGATCCTGGTTGAAGACAGCTGAGGTGTATTTGGAGGGCCAGTTGGTCAGGATGACGTCAATGAGGGTGCCCTTGCTTACAGGGTTGTACCTGGTGGGTTCCTTGATGATTTGTGTGAGATTGAGGGCATCTATCTTAGATTGTAGGACTGCCGGGGTGTTAAGCATATCCCAGTTTAGGTCACCTAACAGAACAAACTCTGAAGCTAGATGGGGGGCGATCAATTCACAAATGGTGTCCAGGGCACAGCTGGGAGCTGAGGGGGGACATTAGTAGGCGGTAACAGTGAGAGACTTATTTCTGGAGAGAGTAATTTTCAAAATTAGTAGTTCGAACTGTTTGGGTATGGACCTGGAAAGTATGACATTACTTTGCAGGCTAACTTCTCCCCCTTTGGCAGTTCTATCTTGATGGAAGATGTTATAGTTGGGTATGGAAATCTCTGAATTTTTGGTGGCCTTCCTGAGCCAGGATTCAGACACCGCAAGGACATCAGGGTTAGCAGAGTGTGCTAAAGCAGTGAGTAAAACAAACTTAGGGATGAGGCTTCTGATGTTGACATGCATGAAACCAAGGCTTTTTTGATCACAGAAGTCAACAAATGAGGGTGCCTGGGGACATGCAGGGCCTAGGTTTACCTACACATCACCCGCGGAACAGAGAAGGAGTAGTATGAGGGTGCGGCTAAAGGCTATCAAAACTGGTCGCCTGGAGCCTTGGGGACAGAGAATAAGAGGAGCAGGTTTCTGGGCATGGTAGAATATATTCAGGGCATAATGCGCAGACAGGGGTATGGTGGGGTGCGGGTACAGCGGGGGTAAGCCCAGGCACTGGGTGATGATGAGAGAGGTTGTATCTCTGGACATGCTGGTTGTAATGGGTGAGGTCACCGCATGTGTGGGACGTGGGACAAAGGAGGTATCAGGGGTATGAAGAGTGGAACTCGGGGGTCCATTGTGAACGAAAACAATGATAACTAACCTGAGCAACAGTATACAAGGCATATTGACATTTGAGAGAGACATACAGCGAGGCATACAGTAATCACAGGTGTTGAATTGGGAAGGCTAGCTAAAACAGTAGGTGAGACAACTACAGCTAATCAGCTAGCACAACAGCAGGTAAATGGCGTTGACTAGGCAACGGGGCCGACAGATAAAACAAACAAGCAGAATGGAGTACCGTGATTAATGGACAGTCCAGCGTGCATCAGCTATGTAGCCAAGTGATCAGTGTCCAGGGGGCAGCGGTGGATGGGGCAGGGAAGCTGGACTGGCGAGTGTTATCCAGGTTAAAAAACTAACAATGACTAAATAGCTTGTAGCTAGTTAGCTGGTTAGCTTCTGGGGGTTCTTGAGTGTGTTCTAAAAATTTAAAATAATAGCGATTCCGTATCATATTGGGTGAGGCAGGTTTCCGGAAGGTATAAACAAATTAAAAATCGGAAAGCGATAGAAAGTACAGTCCAGTGAATGTTTGGGACACGGCGATGCAGACGGTTTGCAGGCCTGTGCTAAGAAGCTAACAGTTAGCAGGCCGGGGTAAACAAGGTAGCAGTTAGCGGACCAGGGCTAAACAAGCTAGCAGTTAGCAGGCCGAATTAGCAAGCAAGGAGATACCAAGGACTAGAGAGTTAGCCTTTGGGGGACGTCGCGATGGGGTGAGTCTGTTTATTCCTCTTCATGCGGTGACATCGATAGACCGGTCGTGGGCCCGGGTATTGTAGCCCAGGAGTATGCTACAGTGGTAAGCACAGGTGCTCTGGCCGGGCTAGCTTCAAGCTAAGTGGGTGGAAACGCTAGCCAGGAGTAATCATCCGGGGTTGCGGTTTAGCTAGATAGCTCGTTGTGAAGATCCAGCTGAAAAATGTTCTGTTTGCGGTGGGAATCCGGGGATAAAAAATAAATAGGTCCGTTATGCTCTGGTTAGCGTCGCGTTGTTTGAACTGGCGAGAGCTTTCCGAGCTAAAGGTTAGCTGATGACCGGTTAGCTCAGGACCGCTAGCATAGCTGGTGGTTAGCTGGCTAGCTTCAGTTGAGGGGTTCCGGTTCCGAAGTAAATATAAATACTTTAGGAAAAAATAGCTACATTGGGTGAGGCGGGTTGCAGGAGAGTATTTGGAAGCTTAGGTTTAGCAAAATGTTTTTAAAGATATGCAAAGAAAAATATGTAAAAACGAAAAAGAAACGATATATACAAGGGACACGATACGACAGGACGACTTACGCCATCCTGAGACTGGGACGGAGATTTGTCTTCCAACAAGACAATGATCCAAAACATAAAGCAAAATCTACAATGGAATGGTTCAAAAATAAACATATCCAGCTGTTAGAATGGCCAAGTGAAAGTCCAGACCTGAATCCAATCGAGAATCTGTGGAAAGAACTGAAAACTGCTGTTCACAAATGCTCTCCATCCAACCTCACTGAGCTCGAGCTGTTTTGCAAGGAGGAATGGGAAAAAATTTCAGTCTCTCGATGTGCAAAACTGATAGAGACATACCCCAAGCGACTTACAGCTGTAATCGCAGCAAAAGGTGGCGCTACAAATTATTAACTTAAGGGGGCTGAATAATTTTGCACGCCCAATTTTTCAGTTTTTGATTTGTTAAAAAAGTTTGAAATATCCAATAAATGTCGTTCCACTTCATGATTGTGTCCCACTTGTTGTTGATTCTTCACAAAAAATACAGTTTTATATCTTTATGTTTGAAGCCTGAAATGTGGCAAAAGGTCGCAAAGTTCAAGGGGGTCGAATACTTTCGCAAGGCACTGTAAGTGGTCTAAAGTTTTAGAAGCCATAGTAGCGCAGGAGATGTGTTGGTAGAAGTGAGGTAGAACGGTTTTAAGTTCATCAGAAATGCTGCTTCTGGGTGAGAGGTTTCTTGTTTGTTTATGGCCCAATACAGTTCGTTGACTGCCAAAGTGGTGGAGTGATGTATACAGCAGTGATGATTACGGATTAAAACTCTCTTGGTATTCTATATCAGGTGAGAAAAAGCTTGAGATTTGCTTCGCATTGTAAGTTGCGCACCAGTTGTTGTTTATAAAGAGACATAGCCCTCTCCTTTTGGACTTGCCAGAGGCTGCGTTCGTCCGATCGTGTCGCTGCATGGAGAAACCACTGAGTCCTACGTACATAGAATCATCCAGCCACGTCTCTGCAAGGCATATAATATTACAGATTTTCAAGTCTCTGATAGGAGACTCTGGAACGAAGCTCATCCATCTTTTTCTCAAGTGACTGGACATTTGCCAATAGAACAGAGGGGGGTGCTAGTCGATATTCTCTTAGTCTCAATCTCATCAGGATGCCGGCACGTCTCATGTGTCTACGCCTGCAGTGTTTTGGTAGTCCATGAAACAAAGAAATGGGGTCCGGTATGAACAAGGGAACAGCTGAGTTGGTGTTAAAGTCGGATTTGAAATTGAAATCAAGGTTAATAATAAATGTCGATCTGATGTCCAGAAGTATTTGGCGGTCATACAGTGGCAAGAAAAAGTGTGTGAACCCTTTTGGAATTACCTGGATTTCTGCATACATTGGCCATAACATTTGATCTGATCTTCATCTATATCACAACACTAGACAAACACAGTCTGCTTAAGCTAATAACACACAAACAATTATATGTTTTCATGTCTTTTTTGAACACACTGTGTAAACATTCACAGTGTAGGTTGGAAAACATATGTGAATCCTTGCATTTAATAACTGGTTGACCTCCTTTGGCAGCAGTAAAGTTAACCAAACATTTTTTGCAGTTGCGGATCAGACCTGCACAACGGTCAGGAGGAATTTTGAACCATTGGTCTTTACAAAATTTGTTTCAGTTCAGCAATATTCTTAGGATATCTGGTGTGAACCGCTCTCGAGGTCATGCCACAGCATTTTAAATCGGGTTGAGTTCAGGACTCTGACTGGGTCACTCCAGAAGGCGTATTTCCTTCTGTTGAAGCCAATCTTTGTTGATTGACCTCTGTGTTTTGGTTCGTTGTCCTATTGCGTCACTCGACTTCTGTTGAGCTTCATTTGGCGGACATATACAGTGCCTTGCAAAAGCATTCATCCCCCTTGGCATTTTTTCCTATTTTGTTGCATTACATCCTGTAATTTAAATTGATTTTATTTTGGATTTCATGTAATGGACATACACAAAATAGTCCAGATTGGTGAAGTGAAATGAAAAAAATTACTTGTTTAAAAAAATGTAACAAATAAAAAACAGAAAAGTGGCGCGTGCTTATATATTCACCTCCTTTGCTATGAAGCCCCTAAATAAGATCTGGTGCAACCAATTACCTTCAGAAGTCACACAATTAGTTAAATAATATTCACCTGTGTGCAATCTAAGTGTCACATGATCTGTAACATGATCTTAGTATATATACACAAATCAAATAAATTTATATAGCCTTTCTTACATCAGCTGATATATCAAAGTGGTGTACTGAAACCCAGCCTAAAACCACAAGAAATGCAGGTGTAGAAGCACCTACACCTGTTCTGAAAGGCCCCAGAATCTGCAACACCACATAGCAAGGGGCACCATGAAGGAGCTCTCCAAACAGGGACAAAGTTGTGGAGAAGTACAGATCAGGGTAGTTTTATAAAAACAATATCAGAAACTTTGAACATCCCACGGAGCACCGTTAAATCCATTATTAAAAAATGTAAAGAATATGGCACCACAACAAACCTGCCAAGAGAGGGCCGCCATCAAAAACTCACTGACCAGACAAGGAGGGCATTAATCAGAGAGGCATCAAAGAGACTAATGATAACCCTGAAGGAGCCGCAAAGCTCCACAGTGGGGATTGGAGTATCTGTCCATAGAACCACTGTAAGCCGTACACCCCACAGAGCTGGGCTTTACGGAAGAGTGGCCAGAAAAAAAGTAATTGCTTCAAATCAAATTTTATTTGTCACATGCACCGAATACAACAGGTGTAGACCTTACAGTTAAAGGCTTATTTATGAGCCCCTAACCGACAGTGCAGTTTTAAAAAATATGGATAAGAATAAGAGATAAATGTAACAAGCAATTAAAGAGAAGCAGTAAAAAATAACAATATACACAGGGGGGTGCCGGTACAGAGTCAATGTTCGGGGACACCGGTTAGTTGAGGTAGTATGTACATGTAGGTAGAGTGACTATGCATAGATGACAACAGAGCGTGGCAGTGGTGTGGGGGTAATTGTGAATAGTCTGGGTAACCATTTGACTAGATGTTCAGGAGTCTTATGGCTTTGGAGTAGAAGCTGTTTAGAAGCCTCTTGGACCGAGAATTGGTGCTCCGGTACCGCTTACCGTGTGGTAGCATAGAGAACAGTCTATGACTAGGGTGGCTGGAGTCTTTGAAAATGTTCAGGGCCTTCCTCTGACACCGCCTGGAATAGAGGTCTGGGCCATTCACTCTACCGTCTGTGTGCCATGCGGTCGGAGGACAAGCAGTTGCCATACCAGGCAGTGATGCAACCAGTGCTCTTGATGGTGCAGCTGTAGAATCTTTTGAGGATCTGAGGACCCATGCCAAATCTTTTCAGTCTCCTGGGGGGAAATAGGTTTTGTCGTACCCGATTCACAACTGTCACGGTGTGTTTGGACCATGTTAGTTTGTTGGTGATGTGGACACCAAGGAGCTTGAAGCTCTCAACCTGCTCCACTGCAGCCCCGTCGATGAGAATGGGGCATGCTCGGTCCTCTTTTTCCTGAAGTCCACAATCATCTCCTTTGTCTTGATCAGAAAAAATACGAAAATTTTAAAATAAGCAAATGCATTTGGTGTTCGCCAAAAGTTATGTGGGAGACTCCCCAAACATATGGAAAATGGTTCTCTGGTCAGATGAGACTAAAATTGAGCTTTTTGGCCATCAAGAAAAACGCTATGTCTGGCGCAAACCCATAACCTTTCATCACCCCGAGAACAACATCCCCATAGTGAAGCATTGTCGTGGCAGCATCATGCCGTGGGGATGTTTTTCAACGGCAGGGCCTGGGAAACTGGTCAGAATTGAAGGAATAATGGATGGCACAAAATACAGGTAAATTCTTGAGGGAAACCTGTTTCGGTCTTCCAGAGATTTGAGACTGGGACAGAGGTTCACCTTCCAGCATGACAATGACCCTAATCATACTAATAAAGCAAAACTCGAGTGGTTTAAGGGGACACATGAAATGTCTTGGAATGGCCTAGTCAAAGCCCAGACCTCAATCCAGTGTAGAATCTGTGGTAGGACTTAAAGATTGCTGTACACCAGCAGGAACCCATCCAACTTGAAGGAGATGGAGCAGTTTTGCCTTGAAGAATGGTCAAAAATTCCAGTGGCTATATGTGCCAAGCTTATAGAGACATACACCAAAAGACTTGCAGCTGTGTTTGCTGCAAAAGGTGCATCTACAAAGTGTTGACTTTGGGGGAGTGAATAGTTATGGACGTTCAAGTTCAGTTTTTTTCCTTATTTCTTGTTTGTTTCACAATAAAACATATTTAGCATCTTCAAAGTGGTAGGAATATTGTGTAAAACAAATTATACAAACCCCCCAAAAATCTACTTTAATTCCAGGTTGTAAGGCTAGAAAATAGGAAAAATGCCAAGGGTGGGAGAAAACTTCTGCTAGCCACTATAGCCTTTGATTCTCCTGCAAAATGTCTTGATAAACTTGGGAATATATTTTTCTGTTGATTATAGCACGCTGTCCAGACCCTGAGCAAGCAAAGCAGCCCCAAACCATGATGCTCTCTCCACCATACTTTACAGTTGGGATGTGATTTTGATGTTGGTGTGCTGTGCCTTTTTTTCTCCACACATAGGGTTGTGTGTTCCTTCCAAACAACTCAACTTTAGTTTTATCTGTCCACAGAAAATTTTGTTCCAGAGATTTCTGTAAGTCTTTAGCTGACACTCTAGGATTCTTCTGAAACTCATTGAGCATTCTGCACTGTGGTCTTGCAGTCGTCTTTGCAGAACGGCCATTCCTAGGGAGAATAGCAACAGTGCTGAACTTGAACAATTTGTCCTACTGTGGACTGATGAACATTAAGGTTTTTAGAGATACTTTTCTAACCCTTTCCAGCATTGTGCAAATCGACAATTCTTAATCTTAGGTCTTCTAAGATATCTTTTGTTCGAAGCATTGTTCACATTCTTGTGAATAGCAAACTCTAATTTTGTGAGTGTTTTTGTTTGGACTCCAAGGTTAGCTGACTCCTGACTCAAATTAGCTTTTGGAGAAGTCATTAGCCTAGGGGTTCACATACTTTTTCCTATCTACACTGTGAATGTTTAAATTATGTTTTCAAAATAGACAAGAAAAACACAATTTGTGTGTTTTTAGTTTAAGCACACTATGTTTGTCTATTGTTGTGACCAAGATGAATATCAGATCAAATGTTATGACTAACTCATGCAGAAATACAGGTCATTCCAAAGGGTTCACATACTATTATCACATACAGTGGCAAGAAAAAGTATGAACTTTCTGTAAAAATTGTTTTAGATAAACAAAACAAAAACTCACTTTCCCATCGGCCCATCTTTTAGTATCAGAATTGTTGCAGAAGTGCTAACCCTGCCCATGAGGGACACTAGGAAGGTTAAAACCTGTTAAGGTATAGGGGGCAGCATTTTCACTTTTGGATAAATAGCGTGCCCAATTTCAACTTCCTGCTACTCATGCCAGGAATATATGATATGCATATGATTATTAGATGTGGATAGAAAACTCTCTGAAGTTTCTAAAACTGGTTCAATCATGTCTGTGACTATAACAGAACTCATGGAGCAGGCAAAACCCAGAGGACTAACTGTTCAGATGTTTTATTTTTATTTTTGCCTCTGACCGTTCCCTCAGTTGTCTTTGCCAAGGGAAATTTGATAGGGACCATTTTACAGTTCCTAAGACTTCCACTGGATGTCACCAGTCTTTGGAATTTGGTTGAGGTTAATAATTTGTGCAACGAAGAAGAAGCACATCCTGGAACAAGGTTACACTGTTGAGAGTTGCGTAAGACGAAAAAAGGAGCATGGTTTGTTTACTTGCTGTATTGAATACAGATTGCCCAGTCTACAATTTGATCGATTATTAACGTTTAAAAATACCTAAAGTTGTATTACAGTCTGAGTAGTCTGAAATATTTTGGCAAAGTTTATAGGCAACTTTTGAAATCTTTTGTAGTGACGTTGTGTTTTGGAAAGCTGTTTTTTTCTGGATCAAACGTGCTTTATAAATGGACATTTTGGGTATACATGGACGGAATTAATTTTTAAAAATTACCAATTGTGATGTTTATGGGACATATTGGAGTACCAAAAAAAGAAGCTTGTCAAAGGTAATGCATATTTTATATTTTATTTCAGTGTTTTGTGTAGCGCCTGCTACGCTAGCTCTTTTGTTTACTACTGGTGTCAGATGGGTGCATACTATCAGATAATAGCTTCTTATGCTTTCGACGAAAAGCATTTTTTAAATCTGAGATGTTGGCTGGATTCACAACGAGTGTAGCTTTAATTGAGTATGTTTACATGTGTGATTTAATGAAATTTTGAATTGTATAACATTTTATTTGAATCTGGCGCTCTGCATTTCCCCAGGGAATTGGCCAGTTGAGACGCTAGCGTCTCCCTATCCTCAAGAGCAGCCGCTCTAAGTATTTGAAAGATTTCAAGTTGTATTTGAACCCAGGTCTGGTACTATGTGTAGGATGTAAGTGTACAGTATTTAGAATAGCATTGAGTGTTAAAGTATTTGTCTTTTTGTGCATGTGTATGTGTCCAGGGACGGATTGTTGCAGTGAAGGAGCTGGACTTTGAGATCAGCAATGGACACTACGCACTTATCGTCACAGCAACGGACCAGTGTCCTATCCATGCCCTCCGCCTGACTTCCAGCACCACGGTGATGACAATGACACACACATACACACACAACATGACAGTAACTCTTTTTACACTGCATGTTCATCATAACATGCAGTTATAATTTAATTGTTTTAACAAGGTAATTTACTTATAAATCAGCTTATTTAAAGCCATTCGTTTTGCAACAGTTTTGGCTGATAGCCACGCTTCCCAGCTTGAGTTTGCCTTTGAAGACTCTGGGGTATTGGGTTTCATATCCACAGCTGGGAAGTCCTACCTGCACTTTCCTTCACTGGTTGGACTGTCCGTCAATTCGGTTTTACTATATCTAGTTTAATTTAAAAAACGTGAACATTATTTGTCGATGTGAAACAAAACCACATTGTGTTCATCGCAGACAGACAACTTTTATAGGAGATGAAAGCTAAGATCGTAACGAATTCATAGAATGGCTAACCAACTCTGAGTTTCAGTAGGGGAGGGACACAAGAATGAATGAAAGCCGTGAACCATAAATAATGTACATTTGTGCTAACCATGTTATATGATAATTTATTACAGTAATAAGGCAGCTGAAATCTTTTAGGATGTAATTTGTAAAGTTGATTGTAAATGTATGTATATTATCATAAAAAATATTCAGGCCCTATTCCCTCATTTTTCAGGAATAGGGTCTATCATATTTTCATAAGATTTACTATTTTTCATACTATTTACTGGATCTTTTGATTTGAAAAAGCTAACCATCTGAGATTTCTAGCAGTATGCAGCATTACTAGGTACTGTTCATGGCCCTCTCATGATAATTGTTTTATTCTGGCATTGGAATCATCATATTATTCCTAACAGGTTAATGTAGTTCATACACACATCATATTGTACTTGCAATCTGTGGCATATGCAGGCGTTTTTGTTTAGTCAAATTAATGACCACAAAAATGTTTTCCAAAAAGTTAACTATCCCTTTAATCACATCATAAACATCAAATCAAATGTTATTTGTCACATGCGCCAAATACAAGAAGTTTTAAGAAAAAAACTATCAATAGAAAATAAAAGTAACAAATAATTTTAACAGCAGCAGTAAAATAACAAGCAAGGCTGTATAGTGGGGGTACCAGTACAAAGTCAATGTGCGGGGACATCGGTTAGTCGAGGTAATTGAGGTAATATGTACATGTAGGTAGAGATAAAGTGACTATGCGTAGATTATAAACAGAGAGTAGCAGCAGCGTAAAAGAGGGGTCTGTGTAGCCCTTTGATTAGCTGTTCAGGAGTCTTATGGCTTGGGGGTAGAAGCCTTTTGGACCCAGACTTGGCGCTCCGGTACCACTTGCCGTGCAGTAGCAGAGAGAACAGTATAAGACTAGGGTGGCTGGGTTCTTTGACTATTTTTAGGGCCTTTTAGAGCAGTTGCCATACCAGGCAGTGATGCAGTGATGCTCTCGATGTTGCAGCTGTAGAACCTTTTGAGGATCTGGTGACCCATGCCAAATGTTTTCAGTCTCCTGAGGGGGAAGAGGCTTTGTCTTCATGGCTGTCCTAGTGTGTTTGGACCATGATAGTTTGTTGGTGATGTGGACACCAAGGAACTTGACACTCTCAACCTGTTCTACTTCAGCCCCGTCGATGAGAATGGGGGCATGCTCGGTCCTCCTTTTCCTGTAGTCCACAATCATCTCCTTTATCTTGATCACGTTGAGGGGAGAAAATGTTGTCCTGGCACCACACGGAAAGGTCTATGACCTTCTCCCTATAGGCTGTCTCATCGTTGTTGCTGATCAGGCCTACCACTGTTGTGTCATCAGCAAACTTGATGGTAGTGTTGGAGTCGTGCGTGGCCATGTAGTCATGAGTGAACAGGGAGTACAGGAGGGAACTGAGCACGCATCCCTGAAGGGCCCACGTGTGAGGATCAGTATGGCGGATGTGTTGTTCCCTACCCTTACCACCTGGGGGCGGCCCATCAAGAAATCCAGGTTCCAGTTGCAGAGGTAGCTTTCCTTAGCTTCACAATGAGCTTTGAGGGCACTATGGTGTTGAAAGCTCAGCTGTAACTCAATGAATAGCCTTCTCACATAAGTGTTATTTTTGTCCAGGTGGGGAAGGGCAGTGTTGACTGCAATAGAGATGCATCATCTGTGAATCTATTAGGGCAGTATGCAAATTGGAGAGGGTCTAGTGTTTCTGGGATAATGGTGTTGATGTGAGTCATGATCAGCCTTTCAAAGCACTTCATGGCTACAGATGTGAGTGCTACAGGTCAGCAGTCATTTAGGCAGGCTACCTTAGTTTTCTTGGGCACAGGGATTATGTTGGTCTGCTTGAAACATGTTGGTGTTACAGACTCAGTCAGGGACTGGTTGAAAATGTCAGTGAAGACACTTGCCAGTTGGTCAGCGCATGCTCGCAGTACACGTAGTGGTAATCTGTCTGACCCTTCGGTCTTGTGAATGTTGACCTGTTTAAACTTCTTACTCACATTGGCTTACGGAGAGCGTGATCACACAGTCATCCAGAACAGCTGGTGCTCCCATGCATGTTTAAGTGTTACTTACCTCAAAGCGAGCATAGAAGTAATTTAGCACGTCTGGTAGGTTCGTGTCACTTGGCAGCTTGCGACTGTGCTTCCCTTTGTAGTCTGTAATGGTTTGCAATCCCATGCCACAACAACGTCATCGATGCACTTATTGATGAAGCCAGTGACTGATGTGGTGTACACCTCAATGCCATCTGAAGAATCCCGGAACATATTCCAGCCTGTGCTAGCAAAACAGTCCTGTAATTTAGCATCTGCTTCATCTGACCACTTTCTTATTTACAGAGTCACTGGTGTTTCCTGCTATAGTTTTTGCTTGTAAGCAGAAATCAGGAGGATTTAATTCTGGTCAGATTTGCCAAATGGAGGATCGAAGGAGAGTTCTGTATGCGTCTCTGTGTGTGGATTAAAGGTGTTCTAGTCTTTGTTTTAACATGCTGGTAGAGATTGGTAGGTAGATGAGGTTTTTCTGCATTACAGTCCCCGGCCAATTGGAGCGCCACCTCTGGATGAGCGTTTTGCTGTTTGCTTATGTCCGTATACAGCTCATTGAGTGCAGTCTTACGTGCCAGCATCAGTCTGCGGCGGTATATAGACAGCTACTAAAAATACAGATGAAATCTCTCTTGGTATATAGTGTGGTCTATAGCTTATCATGAGATACTCTACCTCAGGCGAGCAAAACCTTGAGACTTCCTTCGATTTTGTGCACCGGGTGTTGTTTACAAATATACAGAGGGCGCGTTTCCATTCTGCCGAAAAAGCTTAAAACCCACCAGCTGTATGTTAAACATGGTGTCGTTCAGCCACTACTCGGTGAAACATAAGGTATTACAGTTTTTAATGTTCAGTTGGTATGATATATGTGCTGTAGTTTGTCTATTTTATTATCGATTTATTGTACGTTGGCTAATAGGACCGATGATAAAGGTAGATTACCTTCTCGGCGACTGATCCTTACAAGGCACCCGGACCATCGTGTGAATGACATACGTACAGACCAGGGGTTCCCAAACTTTCTCCAGCCTTCCAGCATTGGGGAACACCCCCCCCCCCCATGCCATGTCGATTTCTATGGGCTCAAGCATTGTTCATGACACAAACAGTTTACACCCCTCTTGCTGGTGAAGCGAAAATGTTATAGGTTCAAAGCATATTTCCTGCAATTCTACACATTTTATCATAGGGTGCAGAGAATATTTTGCAGTTTTAAACTAATTTTCATGGCCAAGTTCATCTGGGCATTTCTGACAAGTTATAAATAACTCTAAGGTATGACTGGCATGACAAAAGGAAAACAATTTCAGCTATTTCTACTATCACAATTTTAGAGCAAGTTGAAAGCCGAACTGAGTCCCAACCCCACCAAAATAATAATAATAATACTATACAGTCGAAGTCGGAAGTTTCCATACACTTAGGTTGGAGTCATTAAAACTCTGTTTTCAACCATTACAATTGGACGTGTACCTGTGGATGTATTTCAAGACCTACCTTCAAACTCAGTGCCTCTTTGCTTGACATCATGGGAAACTCAAAGGAAAGCAGCCAAGATCTCAGAAAAACCATTGGAGACCTCCACAAGTCTGGTTTATCCTTGGGAGAAATTTCCAAACACCTGAAGGTACCACGTTCATCTGTACAAACAATAGTACGCAAGTATAAACACCATGGGACCATGCAGCCGTCATACCTGTCACGGATTTCCTCCTCTTCGTCTGAAGAGGTGTATCAAGGATCGGACCAATACGCAGCGTGGTAAGTGTTCGTCATTTTAATTGAAAAACCAAACACTACAAAACAACAAAGTGACAACCGTGAAGCTAATGAACAATCGTGCTGACACAGACACTACACATAGACAATAACCCACAATGACAAAACAGGCTACCTAAATATGGTTCCCAATCAGAGACAACGACTAACACCTGCCTCTAATTGAGAACCATATCAGGCCAAACACAGAAACAGACAAACTAGACATACAACATAGAAAGCCCACTCAGATCACACCCTGACCAAACAAAACCTATAAACATACAAAGCAAACTATGGCCAGGGCGTGACAATGCCGCTCTGGAAGGACACCCGTTCTGTCTCCTAGAGATGAACGTACTTTCGTGCGAAAAGTGCAAATCAATCCCAGAACAACAGCAACGAACTTTGTGAAGATGCTGGAGGAAACAGGTACAAAAGTATCTATATCCACAGTAAAACGAGTCTTATATATTGACGTAACCTGAAAGGCCGCTCAGCAAGGAAGAAGCCACTGCTCCAAAACCACCATAAAAAAGCCAGACTATGGTTTGCAACTGCACATAGGGACAAAGATCATACTTTTTGGAGAAATGTCCTTTGGTCTGATGAAATACAATAGAACTGTTTGACCATAATGACCATCGTTATGTTTGGAGGAAAAAGTGGGAAGCTTGCAAGCCGAAGAACACCATCCCAACCGTGAAGCACGGGGGTGGCAGCATCATGTTGTGGGGGCGCTTTGCTGCAGGAGGTACTGGTGCACTTCACAAAATAGATGTTATCATAAGGGAGGGAAATCATTCGGGTATATTAAAGCAACATCTCAAGACATCAGTCAGGAAGTTAAAGCTTGTTCGCAAATTGGTCTTTCAAATAGACAATGACCTCAAGCATACGTCCAAAGTGGTGTCAAAATGGCTTAAGGACTACAAAGTCAAGCTATTGGAGTGGCTATCACAAAATCATGACCTCAATCCTATAGAAAATGTGTGGGCAGAACTGAAAAATCATGTGTGAGCAAGGAGGCCTACAAACCTGACTCAGTTACACCAGCTCGGTCAGGAGGAATGGGCCAAAATTCCCCCAAATTATTGTAGGAATCTTGTGGAAGGCTACCCGAAACGTTTGACCCAAGTCAAACAATTTAAAGGCTGTGCTACCAAATACTAATTGAGTGTATGTAAACTTCTGACCCACTGGGAGTGTGATGAAATAAATAAAAGCTGAATTAAATCATTCTCTATACTATTATTCTGATATTTCACAATCTTAAAATAAAGGGGCTATCCTAACAGACCTAATACATGGATTTTTTACTAGGATTAAATGTCAGGAATTGTGAAAAACTGAGTTTAAATGTATTTGGCTAAGGTGTATGTAATCTTCCGACTTCAACTGTATATGGACCCCCGATCCCCCCCTGCCGACCCCCACAGTTCACGAACCACTGTTATAGACCATAAAGATCTCTATTCAGGTTGTTTCCACCGGTCTTTTCCAGGTGTTGGTGAATGTCCTGGATGTGAACGATGTGACCCCCACCTTCACCAAGCCCTATGAGGGGCCCTTTGAGATAACAGAGGGCCAGCCGGGGCCTCGGGTCTGGACCCTCAAGGCCATCGACCAGGACTCTGGGCTCAACGGCAAAGTGGAGTACAGCATCACTGCCGGAGACCCCCAGAGTGAGTAGGGTGTTTGTGTGTGTGTGTCTTTGTGGGGGAGGGGGTGGGGTATAAATGCAGGTGAGCTACTATCCATGTGTGTGTGCATGTGCGTGTGTGTTTGTTTGTGTGTGTGTGTGTGTGTTTGCAGTATAAGGCTAGTAAAAAACGAATCATGCTTCCCCTCTCTTGCTCTCTCTTTCTCTGTTAGATGAGTTTGTGGTATCTCCAGTGGAGGGAGAGCTGCGTGTGAGGAGAGATGTGGAGCTGGACAGAGAGACCACACCCTTCTACAACATCACTGTCATGGCCAAAGACCTGGGCAACCCACCACGCATCAGCATTGTATGTTCATACACATGTTCACAGAAACACAAACACGTACAGACATGCACTGATCCTGTGGTGCTTCCTGCTGACATGCTCAGACACTTATATGAACACAACACATGTGTGCGTCCACACACAAACACACACACTAAGACCAAGTGTGACACTATCATGTGTCCTCTCCATCTCCCAGGTGGTGGTGGGTGTCCACGTGCTGGACATCAATGACAACGACCCCATGCTGTTGAACCTGCCCCACAACATCAGTGTGAGAGAGGGGGCGTCCATCCACACCTTGGTGACCACGGTCCAAGCACGGGACATGGACAGTGGACGCAATGCCCTGCTCACCTACAACATCACTGCCGGAAACCACGATGGAGCTTTCTACATCAATGACACTGTGAGAGAGAGAGACAGAGATTGAGAGAGAGAGAGGGACAGGAAGGGAGGGGGAGGAATGGAGGGAGTAAAAGGGGCAGAAAGGATAGAGAAGTGAGAAGAAGGGCTTGTCCTGAAAATGTAGACAAAATAAATTGATAAAAAGTCAGGATCCAATTGGTGACAGATTTTCATGTGAATATTCTAAAATCCCCAAGAAAATAAGAAAATATGCTAATTTTCCCTCCAGTGGTTTCCACCAAGTGGAAATAACATGTGATGACATAGTGCACACAAAATGTAATTTTTCACTTAAGTGTTCATGTACCAAATAAAAATTGAGAGTTTGGTGTGTTTCCATCACATTTTGGGGCAGCAGGTAACCTAGTGGTTAGAGCGTTGGGCCAGTAACTGAAAGGTTGCTAGATCGAAACCTGACCTGACAAGGTAAAAGTCTGTCTTCAGGCCCTGAACAAGGCAGTTAACCCACTGTTCCTAGGACGTCATTGTAAATAATAGTTTTTAACTGATTTGCCTAGTTAAATAAAGGATAAAAAAATAACAACAGTTTTTTCACAAAAACTGTTGAATTAAATAGCAAATATGCCTACTCTGGTCTTGGCATGTGCGCTCTAGCCAACAGCTCGCAGATACAGTGCTGGTAGGCTGTGTGGGTTGACTAGTCTACATGATTAGATTATTATGGATGAGAGCGAGAATTTTACAGACACAAAAAGATGCCACCATGTAGAACAAACAAATGATCTGTCGCCATTTATTAAATTGTACGAAACTTCCTTTTTCCATCTCTGCTGTCGTGATTATTTTAAATATATACGGTATGACTTAAAAACTCACATAAAAACTGTGGATGGAAACATGGTTATAGAGAGACATTGAAAAGAGAAGGATATGGTATAATTGATAAGTCAGGTCTATCCTCCATCTTGTGCGTAATCACTCCTCCATGATCTCTCTATCCCCCTCTCAGACAGGGATGGTGCAGGTGAACAGGCCTCTGGACAGAGAAAGGGTGGGAGAGTACAGACTGACCATCACTGTTAAAGACAACCCTGAGAATCCCCGCATCGCTCGCCGGGTACTGCTCCACACACACAAGCACACACACTCACTCACTCTCAAATAAGTCAGGACTGATACTGGACCACTCAGGAACCACTCAACACCTCTTGGAAAGCCATTCTGGTGTGTTTTTGGCTTTAACATTAACATCCTGCTGAAAAATAAAGGGTGAGGTTGAGGTTCTCAGAAGACTGAGGTGGGTTTTCCTCCAACTTTTTACCTGGGCTTTGCTCTTTTCATTTTTAGTTTGATCCTGACAAACTTCCAGGCCCTGTCGTTGACAAGCTTACCCCTAACATGATGCTGCCGCCACAATACTTAAATTCAGACAGTTTCACTCATGGCTGTATTGTATTGGATTTGACCCAAACCTGTCGTTTTTAATTTAGGTCAAAAAGTGTGTTTCTTTGCCGTGTTGTCTTGCAGTGTCACTAAACAGCTTTGCTGCAAACAATGGATGACTTGGAGTGGATTTTTAACACAGGCTTCCTTCTTTACACTTTATCATACAGGCCAGTAATGTGGAGTGAATGCAATGTTGTTGATCCTCTGTATTTTCCAGTATTGTGATATGGATTTTTGTCCATATTGCCCAGCTCTACATAGATGGCATTATTCAATGGCACACATGTGCCTCTCATATTGCATGGAATGACAGCTATTTGCTTTTTGATTGAGAACATTTCTCACCTTGTTCCCTGCCCCTCCGTCCTATCCTACCCAATTCACCCCTCCCTCCCCAATCTATCACTCTCTCCCTCTGTCCATCCCTTTCTCTAGGACTCAGACATGCTGGTGATCACAGTTCTGGATGATAATGACAACAGGCCCATATTCACACAGACCAGCTATCGGGCTGAGATCACTGAGAACTCCCCCTCAGGTACCAACCTCACTGGTGTGTTTTCCTTGTCTTTCTCTCTGTATCTGTCACTCGGTGCGTTTGGTTGGCTGGCGGGGGAACTGTCTTGACTGTCTGGCTAGCTTGCTGGAGGACTACAGGGCTGGCTGAGATTTTGTGTCACTGATCTATACATATTACCCCATAACGTCAAAGTGGAATTTTGTTTTTAGATTTTTTTTTACAGGAGATACTTCATCATGAGTCTAGCATATGGGGTACGGGGTACGTGAGAGACATATAAGGGTCAAGGCAGCAGCAAAGATTCCACATGAGCCTTTGCCCGAGTCAAATTGTGCACAGCTCCCGAGGAGGAGACAGTGCCAGGTGTTCAGGTGCATAAAGAACAACCCAAGACACCTATGTCACCTACAAGCAATGTTTTTTGTGGGAAGTGTGTCAAGCAAAGGAAAGTGGCAAACTGCTAGGACAAGGACTAACCAATAAATGAAATCCAACGGATGACATTGCCTGAAAACGCAGACCGTGTAGAAGCATGAGCAGACAATAATTGACTATTTTTGACTGTTGTAATATCGACGCATGTAATGCCATTATTGCTTTGTGCTGATTTTCACTATTTATCAAGCACTCTTGACGCATAAAATTATTTTGGGTTACTGTTTCCCTCATTTCATTGTGTTTGCTGACTGTATGTCTTCGTGGTTGGGGAATTTTTAAAAAAACCACATATATATGAAGCCTCTCGATGGTGCAGCTGTAGAACGTTTTAAATATCCGAGGGCCCATGCCAAATCTTTTCAGCCTCCTGAGTGGGAAGAGGCGCAGCCGTGCCTTCTTCACAACTGTGTGGGTGTGTGGGTAGCATGTTAGGCACTTAGTGACATGGATACTAAGGAACATAAAGCTCTCGATCCACTCTGTAACATCAACTCTCCCCTCTTTCTCCTATAGTCCATGATTAGCTCCTTGGTCTTACTGACGATGAGGGAGAGGTTTTTTCTCTGGTACCACACTGCTAAGTATCTTTCCTCGTAACTGTAATCTGACTCATCACCATTGCTGATCAGGCCTACCACCGTTGTGTCGTCAGCAAACATGATGATAGTTTTGGAGTCGTGGATGAACGCAGTCATGTGTAAACAGGGAGTACAGGAGGGAACTATGTACACAACCCTGAGGGTCCCCTGTGTTGAGGGTCAGCATGGAGTAGGTGTTGTTGCCTACCCTCATCACCTGGGGTTGGCCCATCAGGAAGTCCAGGATCCCGTTGCAGGGTCCCTAACTTGGTGATGATTTTACAGGGGATTATTTTGCTGAACGCTGAGCTGGAGTCTATGAACAGCATTCTAAGCAGTTATTTCCCCTCTTGTCCAGTTGGGAGAGGGCAGTGTGAAGTGCAATTGATATTGTGTCATCTTTGGATCTGTTCTGGTGGTATACAAATTGGAGTGGGTCTAGGGTGTCTGAGATGATGGTGTTGATGTGTGTCATGACCAGCCTTTCAAAGCACTTCCTAATTACAGATGTGAGTGCTACAAGACGATAGACATTTAGGCAGGTTACTTTGGAGCTCTTGGGAACAGTGACAATGGTGGGCAGCTTGAAACATGTTGGGATTACAGACTGGAACAAGGATAGATTGATTGAATATGTCCATGCAGACTCTTACCAGGTAGTCTGCACATGCTATGATAACACGCTCTAGTATTCACTCAGCGGAGTCAATCACCACCTTCCGGAGACACCTGAAACCCCACCTCTTTAAGGAATACCTAGGATAGGATAAGTAATCCTTCTCACCCCCCTTTAAGATTTAGATGCACTATTGTAAAGTGACTATTCTACTGGATGCCATAAGGTGAATGCACCAATTTGTAAGTCGCTCTGGATAAGAGCGTCTGCTAAATGACTTAAATGTAAATGTAATGTAAATGTATTCCAGTGGCCTTGGCTCAGTGGCCTTGTGATTGTTAACCTGTTGCATGGACTCACTCCTTGTGCAATAATAGTGGTGAACATGACTTAAATGACTACCCCATCTCTGTACCCAGGGCTGTTACGGTGACCATATTTCCGCCACACCAGCGGTCATGAGTCATGACGGCAATAAAATTCCACGTGACCATTTAGTCACGGTAATTAGGCTTCTCCAAGGTCTGATGCAGCTGATGGTCATTAGCCTATAATGTGAAGAATTAGCCTAATAGTTTAAACATTCTTTTTTTATGCTAGTGGTTGTATTAATTTGGGATCTAAAACATCCTACAACTGTCCCAGACTATATTTGGAATATTTATTTCTCACACAGAATCGAATAGGTCAACTTTTGTACTATGTGGGCTAGTGTTTTTTCTGCTCATTAGGACTACTCATCTTGTTGGCTGACAAAAGTAAATGTGGACAGTTCTTCCAATATCTTCAATATGTGTCTCTGAATTGGATAAGGACTCACATAGTTGCGTCCCCGATGTGTCCGGCTTCACTTGTAGCCTGTGAGAAAGACCCGATCAAGTGATGGAGAGCCATGTGAGTGAGAGGTGTTTCGAGCATGCAGCCGGGAGAAGGGAATTCAAATTATTATATTCAGGCCAAGGGCACAACAGCCGCTGGCCGCAAAAGGCATGGACTTTTTTTTATCACAACTACAGTTATATAAATAACTCTAAATTAAGCATATGATACATGATTCTTTGTGAACCACTCAACATGTGCACAATCCCTCTAATCATTTATATATTTTGTTCAATTGTATTCTTCATACTATAAAATAATATAAAATAATGCCAGAGAATTCTAAGAAAATCTTGTCAGCTATATTAACTAGTGTAGGCCACAGCCATATGGCATAGCCAGATCAGGGCCTAATATAACTCAGAGTATGCTATTCTGTTCTTCTGAAATAGACTACATTTTTTTCATTTCATGTTTCTTTACACTGTCTAAAATAAATAATGGATGTATTGTGAAAGTGTAGGCTATATTACATGGATTTATTTGATTTTTTAAAAAGTAGATGTTCCAAAGGTCTTCATCAGTGGATGGTAGGCTGCCAGGAGATGCTAAATGTGTTTATGTTAATTAACAGTCAATTACTGTGAGACCGGCAGTTATTTGCTTGACAGTCACTGGCTGACTAAATTTCATGACCGCAACAGCCCTATCTATACCACACACATACAATTATATGTTAGGTCCCTCAATCGAGAAGTGAATTTCAAGCACATATTCAACCACAAAGACCGGGACGGTTGCGCTAACGTGCACTAATGTTTTTGTTTACCTCCAATGTGATTAGCATGACTTTGTAAGTAACAAGAACATTTCCCAGGACATAGACATGTTTCATATGGGCGGAAAGCTTAAATTCTTGTTCATCTAACTGCACTGTACATTTTACAGTAGCTATTACAGTGAAAAAATACCATGCTATTGTTTGAGGAGAGAGCACAACAACAAAAAAACGTGTATCACGGCAACTGGTTTGATACATTCACCTCTGAAGTTAAATAATGTACTTACATTGAGTAATCTTGATCTGATTTGTCATCCTGAGGGTCCCAGAGATAAAATGTAGCATAGTTTTGTTCAATTACAAAACTATGTGATCATAGTTTGTCTATTTATTTTCCATTGATTGTACGTTGGCTAATAGGACCGATGGTAAAGGGAGATTACCTGCTCACCGCAGAATCCTTACAAGGCTCCCAGACCTTCGTCGCCCATTTGTCCATCTCTTCCTCCTACGAATGACAGGGATGAGGGCCTTTTTGGGCGTCTGAAGTAAATCCTTCCCGTCGGACTCGTTAACCTCTAGTGACACCCCATCCCGTGAACAGGACCGTTGTCATCATCTGACACTAATTAGCATAACGCAACTGACATAAATATTACTAGAAAATATTCCTATTCATGACAATCACAAGTGAAATATATTGAGAGACAGCTTAGCCTTTTGTTAATCACCCTGTCATCTCAGATTTTCAAAATATGCTTTACAGCCAAAGCTAGACAAGCATTTGTGTAAGTTTATCGATAGCCTAGCATAGCATTTTGTCCAGCTAGCAGCAGGTAACTTGGTCACGGAAATCAGAAAAGCAATCAAGTTAAATTGTTTACCTTTGATGAGCTTCGGATGTTTTCACTCACGAGACTCCCAGTTAGAGAGCAAATGTTCCTTTTTTCCCAAAATATTATTTTTGTAGGCGAAATAGCTCCGTTTGTTCTTCACGTTTGGCTGAGAAATCGCCCGGAAATTGCAGTCACGAAAACGTCAAAAAATATTCCAAATTAGCTCCATAATATCGACAGAAACATAGCAAACGTTGTTTATAATCAATCCTCAAAGTGTTTTTCAAATATCTATTCGATAATATATCCATTGGGACAATTCGTTTTTCAGTAGGACCGATTGGAGTAATGGCTACCTCTGTATTTTATGCGAGAATCTCTCTGGGAGCATCAGGTGACCACTTGCGCAATGTAACCGCCTAATGTAGCCGCCTAAGCTGTCAATTATATGCATATTCTAGCATCTTGTCCTGACAAAATATCCTGTTTACTACAGGAACGCTTTTTTTTTCCAAAAATGAAAAAACTGCCTCCTAGTCACAAAAGGTTAAAGAAAAAGTAATTCTCCAGTACGGGGTGAGTAATCAATATCCTGATATCTAGAAGCTCTTATCGGTCATAAGACACGGTGGCAGAAACATTATGTACTAAATAAGTTATAAATAATACGAAATAACACACACAATAGTACAATTGGTTAGTGGATTGTAAAACAGCAGCCATCTCCTCCGTCGCCATTCTACAAGCTTCCTTCGATTCACTGTCATTTTCGCTGAGCAGCTCAAGCCCCTGGTTCACCTGGAGAAGATTGACCCGAAGAGACACATGTAAGAAGGCGCCAATCGAAGCTCATTCCTGATGAGCTTCTATTGGCTGTCAATGTTGTTGATCCATCCTCAGTTTTCTCATATCACAGCCATTAATAAATAAAAATATCGTAGACAGAGTATTGTATGTGGAACGTTGACAAAAAATGACAATTAAATCAATTTGAATCCCACTTTGTAACATAACAAAATGTGTCCAAAGTCAAGGGGTGTGAATACTTTCTGAAGGTACTGTATGTCTGTCTGGATGTCTGTCTGTCTCCCTGTCGCTCTGGCTGGCTGGCTAACTGGCTCTGTCTCTCTCTCTGTCTCTCTTACTGTTTCAATTGACAATGTTTAATTCCTCTGCTACCTCTATCACTTGCATGGCCCTCAATACCTCTTACGCTTTTCTTGTCTTTATATCTGCTTTCGTCTATGCTTCGATGACTCATGCTTCTCTCTCTTCCCACTCTCTTCCAATCTTGATCTTTTCCTCTTTCATTCATCAACCATTCTTGCCATTCCCTTCTCAACTCTTGTATTTAACTTTCCTCTCCCAATCTGCCATCCTAAACATCACCCTTTCTCCCCCTATCCATTCCTCCATCCTCTCTCAGGCAGTGCTGTGTCAGTGTTGAATGGACCAGTGTTGGCTGAGGACAAAGACATTGGGCCCAACGCTGTGGTCAGGTACCGTCTGCTGGGAACAAGACTGGACCTCTTCACTGTGGACTCTGATACAGGTCTGACACGCACGCACACACATACACACATACACACATAATGGTCACTTAATCACACACCAATAACACATACACACACTCTCACTCAGAACCCCACACACATATCATTAATCATAATTTTCAAGTCAAATCACATTTTATTTGTCACATTCTTCGTAGACAACAGGTGCAGACTAACAGTGACATGCTTACTTCATCACCAATTATCCTACTGCTTGTACCTCTCCCCTGTTCCCCCCTGCAGGTGTAGTTCGTGTGCGACAGAAGGCTCTGTTGGACCGCGAGGCGTTTGTGGAGCCGCGGGTGGAGCTGCTCCTGGTGGGGGAGGATGTGGGAGGACTCAACAGCAGCGTGCCCCTTACTGTGACAATCATGGACCAGAACGACAACCCTCCTGTCTTTAACCCCCCCAGCCTCACTGTGCACCTCCCTGAGAACAGCCCCACTGGTGAGTGTGTTGATCGGTGGGTGGATGGATGGTGGTGTGTGTGGGTTGGTTCTTCAATCCTTATGGGGACCTAAAGTCCTCCAAAGTCCCAACAAAGATAGTAAAAGAAGAAAATGTCTCTCTCATGGGGACATTTCCTGCTTCCCCTTGAGGACAAAGGCTATTTTAAATTTAGGGGTTAGGATTATGTGATTTGGTTACAGGTTAAGATTAGGGTTATGTTGTCGTTCTGGGTTAGGTTCAGAGTTAGGGGTTAGGGAAAATATGATTTTGAATGGCAATACATTTTAGGTTCCCACAAGGATAGAAGAACACAACATGTGTATGTGTGTCTGTGTGACTATGCATGCATTCATGCATGTGTATGTACGTGCATGCATGCATGTAAATAAACTCAGCAAAAAAACGTTTTTTCCCCCAGCAAACTTAACATGTGTAAATATTTGTATGAACATAACACGTTTCAACAACTGAAACATAAACTGAACATGTTCACAGATATCTGACTAACAGAAATTGAATAATGTGTCCCAGAACAAAGTGGGCGGGGGGTCAAAATCAAAAGTAACAGTCAGTAACTGGTGTAGGCACCAGCTGCATTAAGTACTGCAGTGCATTTCCTCCTCATGGACTGCACCAGATTTGCCAGTTCTTGCTGTGGGATGTTACCCAACTCTTCCACCAAGACACCTGCAAGGTCCCAGGCATTTCTGGTGGGAATGGCCCTAGCTCTCACCCTCCAATCCAACAGGTCCCAGGCATTTCTGGTGGGAATGGCCCTAGCTCTCACCCTCCAATCCAACAGGTCCCAGGCATTTCTGGTGGGAATGGCCCTAGCTCTCACCCTCCAATCCAACAGGTCCCAGGCGTGCTTAATGGGATTGAGATCCAGGCTCTTCGCTGGCCATGGCAGAACACTGACATTCCTGTCTTGCAGGAAATCACACACAGAACAAGCAGTATGGCTGGTGGCATTGTCATGCTGAGGATCATGTCAGGATGAGCCTGCAGGAAGGGTAGCACATGAGGGAGGAGGATGTCTTCCCTTTAACGCACAGCATTGAGATTGCCTGCAATGACAACAAGCTCAGTCCGATGATGCTGTGACACACCGTCCCAGACCATGACGGATCAAACACCTCCAAATCGATCCCGCTCCAGAGTACAGGCCTCGGTGTAACACTCATTCCTTCCACAACAAACGTGAATCCGACCATCACCCCTGGTGAGACAAAACAATGACTCGTCAGTGAAGAGCTCTTTTTGACAGTCCTGTTTGGTCCAGTGACGGTGGGTTTGTACCCATAGGCGACGTTGTTGCCGGTGATGTATGGTGAGGACCTGCCTTACAACAGGCCTACAAGCCCTCAGTCCAGCCTCTCTCAGCCTATTGCGGACAGTCTGAGCACTGATGGAGGGATTGTGCGTTGCTGGTGTAACTCGGAAAGTTGTTGTTGCCATCCTGTACCTGTCCCACAGGTGTGATGTTCGGATGTACTGATCCTGTACAGGTGTTGTTACACATGGTCTGCCACTGCGAGGAAGATCGGCTGTCCGTCCTGTCTCCCTGTAGCACTGTTTTAGGAATCTCACTGTATGGACATTGCAATTTATTGCCCTGGCCACATCTGCAGTCCTCATGCTTCCATGCAGCATTCTCACACAGATGAGCAGGGACCCTGGGCATATTTCTTTTGGTGTTTTTCAGAGTCAGTAGAAAGGCCTCTCTAGTGTCCTAAGTTTTTCTTCTTATTATGTTACTTTTTATTATTACTTTTTATTTTAGTCTGCTTGGTAAATATTTTCTTCTTCTTGAACTGCACTGTTGGTTAAGAGCTTGTAAGTAAGCATTTCGTGGTAAAGTCTACATTTGTTCTATTCGGCGCATGTGACAAATAAAGTTTGATTTGATACATCCACAAATATATTCATTGCTACATTGATTTTTTGACTTTTTAATGAATGATATACACCCATTGATTCTTGAGAATATAACTTAGAAATGCCTCAGGCTTAGTTCAACTGTCGTACTCCATCAGAACGCAAAATATAAGCTTGTTTTACTCCATTTTTTGTAAACAATGTAATTGTAAATAAATACTGTATAGCCTCAAACTATACTTTCTATATCAGGGATGGTAAACGCTTGCATCCATAGCTCTGTCTATTTGAGAGTGGTTACATTTCTCCAGTCCCAACTGTGTATTGAAACAGTGGCGGGGTGCCGCTTTGTTATTTTTTGAGCTGCAGATTTCCCCTTTAAGCCTAGTCCTACACAAAAAAAATCTATTTCAATGGAGATTCTCCACTGAACATTATTTTTAGTTCAGGACTAGGCTTAATTTATGTCTGGGAAACATGCCCCTTGTGTTCAATCCTAACCTCTGTGTCCTCTATTCTTTCGTTTCTCTCTGTTCTAGGTGTGGTGGTGACCCAGCTGTCTGCCAGTGATGCTGATTCAGGCTCTAATGCCTGGCTGCTTTACCGGCTGGAGAGCGGTGCCCAGGACCGCTTCGTAGTTGACTCCCTCTCTGGTGCCGTCCTGGTGGGAAACTCCACCCTTGACCGCGAGGAGCGTGGCTCCTACCGCCTGGTTGTCGTGGCTACTGACCGTGGCACACCCTCATTGTCGGGAACGGCTACCCTGTCGGTCATCCTGGATGATGTCAACGACTCACGACCACGTTTCCTGGAACCCGTGACAACTATTAACATAAACGAGTCTACACCACCGGGCGTGGTGGTGGCAACGCTCGCCGCGAAGGACCCTGACCTACGACCCCGGCTGGAATATTACATCATCTCTGTGGAGGCGAAGGATGATGGAAATAACCCTGTTGGTGGGCTGCAAGAGTCATTCGGCATCGATTTCCACACGGGTTAGTAGTCAACAGACAGTCGATCATGTTTAGTATTGTATCTTTACTGAGTTGCCTGTCAGTTTGTGTGGATGTTCTTCTAAATATGTGTATATGTGGCGCCTGAACAATGTCGCAAACGGAGCAGCTGCACTTTCAAAATAGTATGTTTTTGCACCCCCACTTTTTTTCCCCAGAAAAGTATCGTGATCTATTGGGTAATTTGTCATTTTCAATGATAAGTAATGTTTTGAGCTAGTCTGTATTGAAATAGATCATTCAATTTTATATAATTTTATATAATTAACAGATTGTAGTTGAGCTTACACACAAAAAACAAACTAATTGGAATTCGTGGCAAAGAGGTCTAAGACACTGTATCTGAGTGCTAGTGGTGTCACTACAGACCCTGGTTCGATTGCAGGCTGTATCACAACCAGCCGTGATTGGGAGTCCCATAGGGCGGCGCACAATTGGCCCAGTGTCATCTGGGTAGGCCGTAATTGTAAATAAGAATTTGTTGTTAACTGACATGTCCTGCACGCACAAGCTCCCGTTTGGCCTACAGAAATACATCTAACGGATGTATAGATGCTGTTTAGAAGCCTCTTGGACCTAGACTTGGCACTCCAGTACCGCTTGCCATGCGGTAGCAGAGAGAACAGTCTATGACTAAGGTGGCTGGAGTCTTTGAACATTTTTAGAGCCTTCCTCTGACATCGCCTGGTACATTAGTCCTGGATGGCAGGAAGCTTGGCCCCAGTGATGTACTGAGCTGTACACACTACCCTCTGTAGTGCCTTGCCGTCGGAGGCTGAGCAGTTGCCATACCAGGCAGTAATGCAACCAGTCAAGATGCTCTCGATGGTACAGCTGTAGAACCTTTTGAGGATCCATGCCAAATCTTTTCTCCTCTTGAGAGGGAATAGGTTGTGTTGTGCCCTCTTCACAACAGAACAGATTATATGGGATTGATTATAATTTGTTTGTAAACTATTAGAAATGTAGCTTAAAACCTCTTTGGGATCGGGGGCAGCATTTTCACTTTTGGATAAATAGCGTGCCCAATTTCAACTTCCTGCTACTCATGCCAAGAATATAAGATATGCATATTATTAGTATATTTGGATATAAAACACTCTGAAGTTTCTAAAACTGTTTCAATCATGTCTGTGAGTATAACAGAGGACTAACCATTCAGAATTATTTATTTTTGAGGTCACTGTCTGTTCAATAAGTTCTCATGGGGAAACAATATTTCTTAGGCACTTGTTTGCAGTTCCTACCGCTTCCACTGGATGTCACCAGTCTTCTGAATTTGGTTGAGGTTATTCCTTTGTGCAATGAAGAAGTACGGCCATCTTGGAAAAGGGTAACGCCGTTGAGAGTTGGGCAAGACTTGAAAAGTAGCGTTAGTTTCCTCTCATCCTCTATTGAAAACAGATAGACCCGTCTTCAATTTGATCGATTATTAATGTTTAAAAATACCTAAAGTTGTATTACAAAAGTATTTTGAAATGTTTTGACTTTGCGCAAATTGGAAGCTGTTTTTTTCTGGATCAAACGCAACAAATAAATGGACATTTTGGATATATATGGATGGAATTAATCGAACAAAATGACCATTTGTGATGTTTATGGGACATATTGGAGTGCCAACAAAAGAAGCTCGTCAAAGGTAAGGCATGATTTATATTTTATTTCTGCGTTTTGTGTAGCGCCTGCAGGGTTTAAATATGCTACTCTCTTTGTTTACTGTTGTGCTATCATCAGATAGTAGCATCTTATGCTTTTGCCGAAAAGCCTTTTATATTTATTTGAATTTGCCGCTCTGCATTTTCCCTGGCTTGTGGCCAGTGAGACACAACCGTCCCCCTATCCTAGAGAGGTTAATTAAATGGATTAATATTATTGTGTTTCTCTTCCAAGAAAAACTAGAATGCATTTTACAGTAGCCTATGTAGGCCTCAAGGTTTCCATTCGAAAATATGGCATTGTATAACGTGACCGGTCTGGATAGGCCTAGACTACTAAGCGACTGTGAGTGAAGAGCAAACGAATCCTAACATTTCCACACCGTAATTGTAGGCTAACCAATACCCAAAGGGAGATTCAGTGAAAATAAAATGTGATTGATTAATCAAGACCTGTCCCCATGCTTGTCTAAAGCAGCACGAAATGGTCCTTAATAATTGACCAAATGCAGGTAGACTATTGCTTCAAATCCTATTATAACAATTGGATGACTTTGGGTGTTTCAGTAAGCAACAATTTGTTGCCTTCAATTGCATTAGCCTACTTTATTCCAATATTTCTGTCATTCAATTATATTTATTCCCATAGCAATTCGTTATGGATCCATCACGATGTGGTTAGAAAACAGTGCATTTGGTGGGCTATGCAAAAGAGATGGGAGAAGTGACATGCCTCACAAACATCCATTAATACATTTAAAGTCCTTAAACTCAGCAAGAGTCTATTGTCCTGCTGATAGCCCATCAAGGGTGGATGGCTTCTTTTGTTTTCCAATTTATTGGAAAGGCTGCTAAACCATTTACACTTGGCCCACAAAATTGTTGCATACTTACAGTACAGTGCCCTTTCACTCCATTCTCTGCCCGACTCTCTACCAATGCCACCAGATTGTTCTGTAATAGGGGGCCTGAGATTTGTGGTCTGTGATATTGAGTTAGAAATGTAAATCTTTAGAGTACATTGAAAGTTTGCTCTTTTTTGGCTACTAGGCTACATTTTACAATAGAGCTCAACACAGACTGGCCACAGCATCTATCAGCAGTCTAAACTGTGACAGAAATTGTTGGAGTTTTCAGACCAAGCCGAGCTATTAGACTATCCTTTTGTAAATTAATGGAGGTGTGAATGTTTGTCAGTATCTCTCCTATTGTGCTAGAGTCCTGCATCAGGCAAAAAAAAATCAGCTGGAGGGTGGTCCCGGAGTTGAGTAAATACAATGGCGCAATTACGCTTGACATGTGGACTGACAATTTTGGAAAAATAGGATTATTTGTGCCTGACAGCACATGACATAATGAAGAGTGGCTGTTATCCACCATGGAGTGGGACAGTGCAGCTCAAAACTGCAAATAAAATAAGGCCAGCTATTATGAAAGAATACTTGTGGATTTGTTGATTTCCTCTATCACTTCAAGAGGCCTACTGTCCACCTGGTAATTGTGTGGTTCCAAAGGATAAAGCGTCACCTTCAGATGGATGTGTGGTTTCAGAGAGAAGCCGGCTGCGAGCCTGCGACCAGGCATGGTGGAAGACATCGTTTTCCTGCACAGCAATTTGAAGAAATCCAGTGATGAATGGACTGATTTTGAAGTTATTGTTTTAGTATTTTTATTTGTTGTCTAATATTAGAAGGCTACTTAAAACTTCTTAAGGATCCGCCCCTTTAAAAAAAATGATATCTTCCTGAAATGACATACTAAAATCTAACTGCCTGTAGCTCAGGCCCTGAAGCAAGGATATGCAAATTCTTGGTACCATTTAATGAGAAACACTTTGAAGTTTGTGGAAATGTGAAAAGAATGTAGGAGAATATAACACAATAGATCTGGTAAAAGATAACACAAAGAAAAAACCAACCATTCTTTTGTATTCTTATTTATATATGCCATTTAGCAGACGCTTTTATCCAAAGCGACTTACATTCATGTGTGCATACATTCTACGTATGGGTGGTCCCGGGGATCGAACCCACTACCCTGGCGTTACAAGCGCCATGCTCTACCAACTGAGCTACAGAAGGACCAGATTTGTACCATAATCTTTGATGCAATGCCCCTGGTGCAATACACATTTTGGCCACTAGACGACAGCAGTGTATGTTTTAGACTGATCCAAAGAACCATTACATTCTGTTAAAAATGTATCAAGACTGCCCAAATATGTCTAATTTGTTTATTAATAACTCTTTATGTTCAGAATTGTGCACTCTCCTCAAACAATAGCATGGTATTATTTCACTGTAATAGCTACTGTAAATTGGACCGTTCAGTTAGATTAACAAGAATTGAAGCTTTCTGCCAATATCAGATATGTCTATGTCCTGGGAAATTTTCTTGTTACTTACAACCTGGTGCAATACACATTTTGGCCACTAGACGACAGCAGTGTATGTGCAAAGTTTTAGACTGATCCAAAGAACCATTGCATTCTGTTAAAAATGTATCAAGACTGCCCAAATATGTCTAATTTGTTTATTAATAACTCTTTATGTTCAGAATTATGCACTCTCCTCAAACAATAGCATGGTATTATTTCGCTGTAATAGCTACTGTAAATTGGACAGTTCAGTTAGATTAACAAGAATTTAAGCTTTCTGCCAATGTCAGTTTTCTTGTTACTTACAACCTCATGCTAATCGCATTAGCCTACATTAGCTCAACCGTCCCATGGAAGGGACACTGATTCCGAATAAGTTTTTAAAGCAATTTGACTTGTCAATGTGCCACATTGCATTGTGAAAACATACAGTGGGGACATACACTGCCGATTTTGCAGGTTTTCCTACTTACAAAGCATGTAGAGGTCTGTAATTTTTATCATGGGTACACTTCATCTGTGCGAGACGGAATCTAAAACAAAAATCCAGAAAATCACATTGTATGATTTTTTGCATTTTATTGCATGACATAAGTATTTGATCACCTACCAACCAGTAAGAATTCTGGCTCTCACAGACCTGTTCTCCACTCATTACCTGTATTAACTGCACCTGTTTGAACTCGTAACCTGTATAAAAGACACCTGTCCACACACAATCAAACAGACTCCAACCTCTCCACAATGGCCAAGACAAGAAAGCTGTGTAAGGACATCAGGGATAAAATTGTAGACCTGCACAAGGCTGGGATGGGCTACAGGACAATAAGGCAAGCAGCTTGGTGAGAAGGCAACAGCTGTTGGTGCAATTATTAGAAAATGGAAGAAGTTCAAGATGACGGTCATTCACCCTCGGTCTGGGGCTCCATGCAATATCTCACCTCGTGGGGCATCAATGATCATGAGGAAGGTGAGGGATCAGCCCAGAACTACACGGCAGGACCTGGTCAATGACCTGAAGAGAGCTGGGACCACAGTCTCAAAGAAAACCATTAGTAACACACTACGCCGTCATGGATTAAAATCCCCCTGCTCAAGCCAGCGCACGTCCAGGCCCGTCTGAAGTTAGCCAATGACCATCTGGATGATCCAGAGGAGGAATGGGAGAAGGTGATGTGGTCTGATGAGTCAAAAATAGAGCTTTTAGGTCTAAACTCCACTCGCCGTGTTTGAAGGAAGAAAAAGGATGAGTACAACCCCAAGAACACCATCCCAACCGTGCAGCATGGACATGGAAACATCATTCTTTGGGGATGCTTTTCTGCAAAGGGGACAGGACGACTGCACCGTATTGAGGGGAGGATGTATGGGACCATGTATCGCGAGATCTTGGCCAACAACCTCCTTCCCTCAGTAAGAGCATTGAAGATGGGTCATGGCATGAAAACGACCCAAAACACACAGCCAGGGCAACTAAGGAGTGGCTCCGTAAGAAGCATCTCAAGGTCCTGGAGTGGCCTAGCCAGTCTCCAGACCTGAACCCAATATAAACTCTTTGGAGGGAGCTGAAAGTCCTATTGCACAGCGACAGCCCCGAAACATGAAGGATCTTGAGTAGGTCTGTATGGAGGAGTGGGCCAAAATCCCTGCTGCAGTGTGTGCAAACCTGGTCAAGAACTACAGGAAACGTATGATCTCTGTAATTGCAAACAAAGGGTTCTGTACCAAATATTAAGTTCTGCTTTTCTGATGTATCAAATACTTATGTCATGCAATAACATTCTAATTAATTACTTAAAAATCATACAATGTGATTTTCTGGATTTTTGTTTTAGATTCCGTCTCTCACAGTTGAAGTGAACCTATGATAACAATTACAGGCATCTACATGCTTTGTAAGTAGGAAAACCTGCAAATCGGCAGTGTATCAAATACTTGTTCTCCTCGCTAAAAATAAACTGTTTATTTTTAGCCAAATGTTGAATAGACATGCAGACTAATAAATACAGGAAACAGGATCTGGGTCTGGGAAGGTGTGATGTCGTTGATGTTTGTATGTGTATGCTTTGTATTGCCTCAAAATATAAAATGACAAGCAACACACATCTGGTTATCATTATGAATAGGATATTTTTTTAGTTTTTTTGTTTACATTCTTCATTGTAACCACAATGTCACAAATAAATGAACACACACAACATGAGCAGATTACCTTGGTCAAAACAGTTATATTTTAAAGACTATCAGAAAGAATGTTGGTACTTATTTTGATCCAAAGCCACGAATGAGTGAGTCACTTTCCGCTGACAAATATAGCTTGAAATATGCTGCGAAATTGCCTACTAAATAGGCCAAGCCTGAACAAATATATTAAATTGCCTAAATACACTAGTAAAATTCACAAATAAATATAGTAGATCAGGTCTTGAAAATATGTGCAACCTTTTTCCCCTCCCTATCCTTGCTGGACTCTTTCATTCAGTTTCTTCTTCACATCAACAAATAAGGACTCAATGTTTCAGAAACTCACTTCATATAGAGGAGCTATCACACTTTCACACTGTGGTAAATAAAGCCAGTTTGTTATTTAGAATAATTTATTTCTGTTTTTAGAGGGAGAGAAACCAAAAGCCTACCGTGCCTAATTGTCAGTATACCTTAGCCCCACCCATCTCTTTAAGGGTCACATGGGAGGCCATGTACTAAACAACCAATGATTTCAAGATGAATGTTAGACTCTCTGGTGGAAGACTTGGTTTGATCTGAGCATTCTGACCTAACAACAGCAGTCAAGCAACAAAACTAACTGGCTAATGTTGACTAACTTGCTAGCTACTTCCAGACACGAAAAATAAAACAGCTCACACTGACCATTTAAATCGTCCGAGCAGAGCTGGTTTGGCTGTGTTGATGTTAAGTAGCATTGGCGACTGTAACTGTGCTACTGGCAACAATTTAAATACTCTTTTTTTTCCCAACTTTTACTGACACCGGTCATATTCAACGGTGTTGAGAATTCATAAATTTGTCAGTTATTTTGCGCTCTGGCGCCCTCAGACACGAGTGCTCTGAAATCGGAGAAAATATCCAGAGCTAATTTACCAGCTATGTCTATCGACAGTTGTCACAGTGACATCATGAACATTCTATTGAAATGGTTAATTGCGTAGTGGAGTTTTTTGTTTAGACATGTAGCTAGCTAGCTAAACAATGAGCCATAATAATGGCTCTGAGATACGAGTCATTTTACTACACAGATAATACACATAATGTTAGCTAGCGAGCCAGCCAGCTAACGTTAGCTAGATAGCTAACAGTACACTTTAACTTGAAATGAAAATTACTTCCTGACAAAATCAGAAATGTGTAATATCAGAAAATGTCACTCGCTAGACTATCTTACCCATATACATGGATGGACGCTTCTCCCGGTCACGGATGCCATCATTTCCCTTATCTTGAAGACCTAATCCAGAAACAGGTGTTTTATATAATAGCCTTCTGTGTGTTCTCTTTTCGACTCCCTATGCATATTTGCAATCAAAACGCCAGAATTTTCTCCATCTCCTTAACTATCATATTCTAATTCCACTGGGCATTCCACAGATTTCAAATCTTGGTCCTCCATAAAGTGGAGAGCAACCCTTTTGCAGTTCCACTACGGGATATTGTTCAATAAAGCTACTTTAGAAAGGATTACCTACACATAATGACCGGCTCATGTTATACACAGAAGCTTTCTACATGGCAGACAAATCTGAACTCATCTCTCGGCATGTCCAGCCCACCCATTATCTCAGCCAATCATGGCTAGCGGGAAGGTTCCTGACTTTTTCCTTGGCTAAACCAACTAGGCTCGTATTTAATAATTGTATTTGCAGATGGCATGCACGTTTGTTATTAAGGTATATGAAAGTTCACATGTACCAGAAGACATTTCTGACAAAAAAAAAGTTTACGTTCAAATCGCTCTCCTGTTAAGTAGTGACGCGGGACATACGCCTAGTTCCCTGAAATTAGTCACATATGTTTAAAAGTTACCTTGTCCATTTACCATCTGATTAAACTTATGTATTTGGCTCGGTCAAATGTAGGGTTAAGCAGCGGATTACACCTAGTCCTCGACCAGAAAGAATTTTGGCTGGAGATTTTCAATTTTTTAGTCCAGGACTATGCTCAATCTGTGTCCAGGTTAACCTCCCCATAATGTTTAAATTAGTGCAATGGCATGATGTCTTACATGAAAAAACAAGTTTACATGACCAAGTACATTAATGGGGTAAATCTACTCTGAGGTTGTTTTTAGGCTGTTTCAGAGGTTTAATTCTTAATCAACAATGTTCAACAAACATCTTTTGTTGAAGTTCAGTATATCAATAAAGCTACAGTACACTAGCAGTAGTCAAGCTGCTTATACTGAAGAAACTTGTCGGTGCATTGGTCAAATTAGCTTTAGAATTTCTAAAATTTCACTTAAAATGTACTTTTTTGTATTGATTTTTTTATTGACTGACTATATATTCAATTGGGATGTGTTATCTGTAATGGTTATAATAAATTAGTTGCGCACTGTTGGCATATAGGCCTAGATGAAGAAAAAGTTATTGACTTCAGTATAATTTATTGTGGCAGAACCTAAACATTTTTTGTTTGTTCTGTTCATAAATATGGATTCCCTTGTGAAGAAACAGCGCAGATTTGCAGGATTATATATATTTTTTGCACCCCCACTTTCAGACAGGCACCCATGGTATACAGTATAAGTCAACTGTATGTCAACTGTGTCTGTGTGTGTGTCTGTGCATATGTGTCTATGCGTGCGTGTGTCTGTGTATGCTTGTATATGTGAACTGTGAATGTGTGCCTGGGCATGTGTGTTCCCACAGGTGCTGTGTTTGTGCGTAACCCACTCAACAGAGAGCTGGTGGCCACCTTTGAGATTCTTGTGTCGGTGCATGACAACGCCAGTGATGTCATTGACATGTCAGTCAGCGTACCTAATGGTGAGTCTTCATCTAAAATCACCCTAATTCTATTTTTTTTTAACAATTGTTTGGTTTTTCATCACCTTTTTGTGGCTCTATATGTCTCTCAATATTCAACACTTTGTCAAACTAACAGAAGTCGATAGGAATTGACTTACTGCAGCTCATGATAAAACCAAGCATACTTACCTTACAAACAAACCTCAATCAGTACAATAGACTCAAAATAGGTTAAACGACAATGCTCTTAATCTGTCCTGTCTCATTACAATAATAACCCTCTCAATTACCGCTCAACCATTAACAGCGAGACTGATAGTGAACGTGCTGGATGTGAATGACAACGCCCCGCGGTTCAGACCCTTTGGAGTGGCCAACTTCTCAGAGAAGATTCTGGAAGGCGCTCAGCCAGGCACCACTCTGCTGTCCGTGTCAGCTGTGGACCCAGACAAAGGCCCTAATGGACAGGTCATCTACCAGCTGCTACACCTGCCCAGAGGGGACTACCTCAGACTGGAGGACCCATCAACTGGTATAACACACACACACACACAAATCTCAATCAAAAATGGCACATCATAACTTTTTAAGACACACACATTTGATTTACTATGTAACCGGAACAACAGAAATTGTACAACCTTAGTCCAAACACCAAGCAACCTCAACAATAGATTTTGGCCTTTTGGTATAATGTTTTCTCCAACACCCTACTCAACAAATTGGATGCAGTCTATCACAGTGCCATCCATACATTTTGTCACCAAAGCCCCATATACTACCCACCACTGCAACCTGTACGCTCTCGTTGGCTGGCCCTCGCTTCATACTCGTCGCCAAAACCACTGGCTCCAGGTCATCTGCAAAACCCTGCTAGGTAAAGTCCCCCCTTATCTCAGCTCGCTGGTCACCATAGCATCACCCACCTGCAGCACGTGCTCCAGCAGGTATATGAATACAGCCTCAAGCTCATTACCATAACGCAACGTTAACTATTCATGAAAATCGCAAATGAAATGAAATCAATATGCTAGCTCTCAAACTTAGATTTTTGTTAACAACACTGTCATCTCAGATTTTCAAAATATGCTTCTCAACCATTGCAAAACAAGCATTTGTGTAACACTATTGATAGCTAGCGTAGCATTTAGCGTTAGCATTCATCAGGCAACATTTTCACAAAAAAACAGAAAAACATTCAACTAAAAATAATTTACCTTTGAAGAACTTCAGATGTTTTCAATGAGACTCTCAGTTAGATAGCAAATGTTCAGTTTTTACAAAAATATTATTTGTTTAGGACAAATCGCTCCGTTTTCTGCGTCGCGTTTAGCTACGAAAGAAACCTGTATCCAGGATTGTGTAAATCTATCCGCAATGTTAACATTCATGAAAATCGCAAATGAAATGAAATGAAATAAATCTATTTGCTCTCAAGCTTAGCCTTTTGTTAACAACACCATCATCTCAGGTTTTCAAAAATATGCTTCTCAACCATTGCAAAATAAGCATTTGTGTAACACTATTGATAGCCTAGCATAGTATTATGCCTGACATGCCTGACATTCAGCAAGCAACATTTTCACAAAAAACAGAAAAACATTCAAATAAAATCATTTACCTTTGAAGAACTTTGAAGAACTTCAGATGTTTTCAATGAGGAGACTCTGTTAGATTGCAAATGTTCAGTTTTTACAAAAATATTATTTGTGTTGACAAATCGCTCCGTTTTCTCCATCACGTTTGGGTAAGAAAAAAAACGAAAATTAAGTCAATAAAACGCTAACTTTTTTCCAAATTAACTCCATAATATCGACAGAAACATGGCAAACCGATATTTAGAATCAATCCTCAAGGTGTTTTTCACATATCTATCGACGATAAATCCATCGTGGCAGTTGACTTTCTCTTCTGAAGAAATGGAACGCACATGGACCTAGAGATTACGCAATAATTTCGACACAGGACACCGGGCAGACCCCTGGTAAATGTAGTCTCTTTATGGTCAATCTTCCAATGATATGCCTACAAATACGTCACAATGCTGCAGACATCTTGGATGAACGGCAGAGAGCATAAGCTCGTTCACAGCACATTCACAGCCATACAAGGAGACGATAGAGAAACAGAGCTTCAAAAATTATGCTCATTTCCTGTTTGAGTTTCCTCTTGGTTTCACCTGTAGCATGAGTTCCGTGGCACTCACAGATAATATCTTTGCAGTTTTGAAAACGTCAGTGTTTTCTTTCCAAATCTGCCAATTATATGCATAGTCGAGCATCTTTTCATGACAAAATATTGCGCTTAAAACGGGCACGTTTTTTTTAATCCAATAATGACATAGCGCCCCCATAGGTTGAAGAGGTTAAATAAAGGTGAACTAAAAAATAATAATATATATAACCACCTGGTACGGCAACTGAACCGCCCACAACCGCAGGGCTCTCCAGAGGGTGGTGCGGTCAGCACAACGCATCAATGGGGCAAACAACCTGCCCTCCAGGACACCTACAGCACCCGATGTCACAGGAAGGCCAAAAAGATCATCAAGGACAACAATCACCTGAGTCACTGCCTGTTCACCCCGCTACCATCCAGAAGGCGGGGCCAGTACAGGTGCATGAACGCTGGGCCCGAGAGACTGAAAAACAGCTTCTATCTCAAGGCCATCAGACTGTTAAACAGCCATCACTAGCAGAAAGAGGCTGCTGCCTACATGCAGACTTGAAATAATCGTCCACTTTAATAAATGGAACACTAGTCACCTAAATACTGTCACTTTAACCATTTTTACATATTTTGCATTACTCATCTCACTTGACTATACTGTATTCTATACTCTATATTGCATCTTAGACTATGCTGCTCTGTCATTGCTCATCCATATATTTATATATTTTTTATTCTTATTCCATTCCTTATTCCATTAGCTATTTGTTGTGGAATTGTTAGATATTGCTGCACTTTTGGAACTAAAATCACAAGCATTTCGCTACACTGGCAATAACATCTGCTAACCATGTGTATGTGACCAATAAAATGTGATTAGATTTGCTTCTTCTTCGATCCAATACGTATTATGGTACAATTCGGCTCAGTTGTAATCCAGAGAGGTTAGAGGAATTATCTAGATCCTCTATGAGGCTGTGCAGGGATCCAAAGTATGGATATAAAAGAAAACATGAGTCGTCAGCGTACAATGACACCTTTGTTTTTAAGCCCTGGATTTCTATCCCCTTGATATTAGTATTGTATCTAATTTCAATAGCTAACATTTCAATGGCCATTGTAGTGGCTTCCTTTCATCTTTACCATAGCCACTGCCCAAGCCTGAAGCGGGGTTGTTTGGTACGCATATAGTCCACACTCAAGGTTTCCAAACGGCCAAACATTCAATGACATCCAAGGATATGGTGCAACAAAAATGTTTATTCTTCTTATATCTAACAAATAAATGATTCCCCAATCAACTTAAAGCATAGAATACTTGATATGGAAAATACATATTATGTACATATTATAAATACATATAAATACATATTATACATATTATGACCTGTCTGTATGTCTGTATGGTCAAAAAACTATACCGCTCCTGCATCTAGCAAGGACTCCCTCCCCCGAAGGCCCAACTTCCTGCCTTTATCCTAACACACTTACAATGAATGGGCAAGAGGGGGGTGGACAAAAACTGAGTTACACTAACAAATGAATATATCTCATTCAGGAAAATCTAAATCATAAAGGTACGTACCTAATATTTCATCATGTACATTAATATTTCATATATTTACACAAATATACATTGAGCTCAGTATGTTCAGTCTTTTATACAAATATGTCCAAATCGGCTCTAACAGCCATAATAAATAGATATGCTGATAGAGGAAAACCTTGTTTCACTCCTCTTGATAGTTTTATACTTTCTGAGAAGTACCCATTAATAACTATTGTACAACTGGGTTTACTATACATAGATTTATTCCAAGTCAGAATCAGGCTGGTACAGGACAATCGCTATGTCAAGGCAGGCAAGAAAACCAAAAACTAGAGCACAGGAAACACGGGCACACGCTGGTAGAACTTGATGGGACAAGACGAACTGGCAACAGACAAACAGAAAATGCTGGTATAAATATACAGGAGATAATGGGGACAAATGGCTGTGAGACAGGGGTTATTACTAGATACATGGAAAGTGGGATGTATACGGAGAGTGCGGGGCAACAGAAGGCGAACAGCAGAGGACCTAAGGATCTTAGCGATAGGGAAAGGTCCGATAATACGGGGGGAACATTTTTATGGACTCCACCCGGAGGGGAAGATCCCAAGATGGTAACAGGGAGCTGGGGTCTGGTGGAAGTCTGCCTATTGTCGATACCTGGTGGTGGTCTTGAGAAGAGCGACCCGGGCTCTCTTCCAGATACCGCAACAGCAATGGATTATTATCTGGGCAGAGGCTATGCTGACCTCTTTCTCTTGGAAAAGCGGGGGCTGATATCCCAGGGAACTCTCAAAGGGTGAGAGACCTGTAGCAGTACAGGGAAGGATGTTGCGGGCATATTCCACCCAAACAAGTTGCTGGTTCCAGGTGGTGGGATTGGTGGAGACGAGGCAAAGAAGAGTCGTCTCCAGGTCCTGATTGGCTTGCTCCGACTGGCCGTTAGACTGGAGATGAACCAGAGGACAAGCTGGCCGACGACCCAATGAAGGTGACCTTCCAGAAGACCTTCCAAAACCGGGACGAGAACTGAGGACTTGCCATCGGAGATCATGTAAACCGGAAGTCCATGGATCTGGATGACGTTCTGCACCATGAGCTGGGCCGTCTCCTTAGCTGAGGGCAACTTAGGAAGGGGAATAATATAGGCAGCTTTGGAAAACCTGTCCACCACCGTACAGATGGTAGTGTTGCCAGAGGAGGTCAGCCGGAGCTTTCTGCGGAGTCTTGTTCTGTGCACACACAGTACAGTTGGCAACGAACACAGAGACATCAGGAACCATGGTGGGCCACCAAAAACGTTGTTGGATGAAAGCCAAGGTCCGACAGGAGCCAGTATGACGGGTGAGTTTCAAGGAATGTGCTCATTCCAGAACAGGAGCAGAGGCAGAGTCCAGGATAAACATCTGGTTGTGCCTTGCGGACCAGACTCTCGATACCCCAGATGATAGCAGTCGCGAGACAAGAAGTGTAGGGAGGATGGTCTCTGGATCCGATGGTGTAGTAGTGGGGCTGTACAGGCTTCACATTCTTGGACCCCGGGCGGTAAGGAGATTAAATTAAATGGAAACAAGTAAATAACAGGGCCCATCTCGCCTGTCTGGAATTGAGGCGCTTGGCAGTGCGGAGATATTCCAGGTTCTTATGTCCATCCACACCAAGAATGGTTGTTCCACCCCTTCTAACCAGTGCCTCCACTCCAACGCCATCTTGACATCGAGTAAGACCATATGAACGGAACCTTGGGAGAGGTGAGTGCAGACAAGGGGGAATCAAGGGTGCTGTAACCCCAAACGAAACGACGGTGGAAATCGACAAACCCCAGGAAACGTTGCAATTGCACTCGATGTGGGTGGAGGCCATTCCATCACCACTCTCACCTTGTCAGGGTCCATCTGAATATTCTCTGCAGTGAGCGATGGAACTCACATTTCTACACCTTCACGAAAGTCTGGTTCTCCAGGAGACGCTGGAGGACCTGGCGAACATGAAGGACGTGCTCTTGAGCTGACCTGGAATAAATGAGGTTGTTGTCGAGGTAAACAAACACAAATCGATTAAACATGTCTCAGAGCACATCATTGACCAGGGCATGGAACACTGTGGGAGTGTTGATCAGTCCGAACAGAATCACCAGGTACTCATAGTGCCTGGTAACCGTGTTAAAATAAGTCTTCCACTCATCTCCTTCCCGTATCTGAACCAGATGGTAGGCGTTCCAAAGGTCCAACTTGTTGAAGATGATTTCCCCTGGAGTCGCTCGAAAGCTGAGGAGATGAGTGGCAGCGGGAAACGGTTTTTAACCGAGACTACGGAAGTTGATACCACGAATGCAATCAATCAATAATATAATAATTATTTTAGCAAAAATGTTTGTTTTTAATTTACAATCTGTAGAAGCTATGAGAATAGAAAGGTTCAATACTTTTGTGAAGCATCACTGCACAGTTGAAAAATATATGGCAAATAGAAATCCAAAACGGATGATGTTGAGAGATAGTTTGGGAGGAGCTGAAGGGTTAGACAAATAACAAGATAACCAATGTAAAACATACGGGGTCTGTAAAATTCATATAGGTTCAGAAACAGTTACAAAAAGAAATCAAACTGGATGGACATCAGAAATAGAGGAAGGACTAAAAACAAACAAAATATAATTATCATAAAATATATTGTCTGTAAAATGTGTATAATATGTATAAACTGAAGGTAGAAGCCTAAGTGTTATTGTTTATCAGTTTACTCCCAATTGGGGAAGAGTGGTAGGGTTTGCGGGGAATAATAAAGCGATATTCTAAAAAAAGTATGTCTATATACAGTGCCTTGCGAAAGTATTCAGCCCCTTTGAACTTTGCGACCTTTTGCCACATTTCAGGCTTCAAACATAAAGATATAAAACTGTATTTTTTTGTGAAGAATCAACAACAAGTGGGACACAATCATGAAGTGGAACGACATTTATTAGATATTTCAAATTTTTTTAACAATTCAAAAACTGAAAAATTGGGCGTGCAAAATTATTCAACCCCCTTAAGTTAATACTTTGTAGCGCCACCTTTTGCTGCGATTACAGCTGTAAGTCACTTGGGGTATGTCTCTATCAGTTTTGCACATCGAGAGACTGACATTTTTTCCCATTCCTCCTTGCAAAACAGCTCGAGCTCAGTGAGGTTGGATGGAGAGCATTTGTGAACAGCAGTTTTCAGTTCTTTCCACAGATTCTCGATTGGATTCAGGTCTGGACTTTGACTTGGCCATTCTAACACCTGGATTATTTTTTATTTTTGAACCATTCCATTGTAGATTTTGCTTTATGTTTTGGATCATTGTCTTGTTGGAAGACAAACTCCGTCTCAGTCTCAGGTCTTTTGCAGACTCCATCAGGTTTTCTTCCAGAATGGTCCTGTATTTGGCTCCATCCATCTTCCCATCAGTTTTAACCATCTTCCCTGTCCCTGCTGAAGAAAAGCAGGCCCAAACCATGATGCTGCCACCACCATGTTTGACAGTGGGGATGGTGTGTTCAGGGTGATGAGCTGTGTTGCTTTTACGCCAAACATAACGTTTTGCATTGTTGCCAAAAAGTTCAATTTTGGTTTCATCTGACCAGAGCACCTTCTTCCACATGTTTGGTGTGTCTCCCAGGTGGCTTGTGGCAAACTTTAAACAACACTTTTTATGGATATCTTTAAGAAATGGCTTTCTTCTTGCCACTCTTCCATAAAGGCCAGATTTGTGCAATATACGACTGATTGTTGTCCTATGGACAGAGTCTCCCACCTCAGCTGTAGATCTCTGCAGTTCATCCAGAGTGATCATGGGCCTCTTGGCTGCATCTCTGATCAGTCTTCTCCTTGTATGAGCTGAAAGTTTAGAGGGACGGCCAGGTCTTGGTAGATTTGCAGTGGTCTGATACTCCCATTGCAATATTATCGCTTGCACAGTGCTCCTTGGGATGTTTAAAGCTTGGGAAATCTTTTTGTATCCAAATCCGGCTTTAAACTTCTTCACAACAGTATCTCGGACCTGCCTGGTGTGTTCCTTGTTCTTCATGATGCTGTCTGCGCTTTTAACGGACCTCTGAGACTATCACAGTGCAGGTGCATTTATACAGAGACTTGATTACACACAGGTGAATTGTATTTATCATCATTAGTCATTTAGGTCAACATTGGATCATTCAGAGATCCTCACTGAACTTCTGGAGAGAGTTTGCTGCACTGAAAGTTAAGGGGCTGAATAATTTTGAATGCCCACTTTTTCAGTTTTTGATTTGTTAAAAAAGTTTGAAATATCCAATAAATGTCGTTCCACTTCATGATTGTGTCCCACTTGTTGTTGATTCTTCACAAAAAAATACAGTTTTATATCTTTATGTTTGAAGCCTGAAATGTGGCAAAAGGTCGCAAAGTTCTAGGGGGCCGAATACTTTCGCAAGGCACTGTAGGTATGTGTGTGTATGTATGTCTATATAGGTGTAAGGGTTTTACTGTGGTGAAGTAGAGGCGGACCAAAATGCAGCGTGGTTGTTATTCATTGTACTTTCATAAAGAAACTGTACACGAATAAACTAACAAAACAACAAACGTGTGAAAACTTAAAACAGTCCTATCTGGTGCAAAACACAGAGACAGGAACATACAAAGCAAACTATGGTCAGGGTGTGACAATAGGTATGTATACAGTGGGGCAAAAAGTATTTAGTCAGCCACCAGTTGTGCAAGTTCTCCCACTTAAAAAGATGAGAGAGGCCTGTAATTTTCATCATAGGTACACTTCAACTATGACAGACAAAATGAGAAAATACTGGGCTGGACCACAGGCGGTAGGTCAAGTCAGGCAAGGATCAGAACTGGAAGACTAAGAAAAACCAAAACTAGAGCACAGAAAACAGGGGAACACGCTGGTAGGACTTGACGGGATAAGATGAACTGGCAACTGAAAACGCAGGTATAAATACACAGGACATAATAGGGACAAATGGGAGACATCTGGTGGGGGGTGGAGACAAGCAGAAAGACAGGTGAAACAGAAACACCCTGACACTAGGCCCGGTTTCTGACACACTGACACACTAGGCCCGGTTTCCCAAAATTTCCATAGGGGTCTATTGTTTCCAGTACTTCTCTTATATTATCTCCAATGTATCATCCCATGTGAAAACACTTGTCTGATAAGGATGAATAACATCCGACAATACTTTTGTAAGTCTATGCGCTATGCATTTTACTATAATTTTTACATCACATTTTTGCATCTGAGGTGTAAGGGGCCTCCAGTCCTTTAGGCGGACTGGAGCTTTATATTTTCCACCTGGGTCCTGTTTTAATAATAGTGAAATCAGACCTTCTTACTGAGTATCTGATAGTGTAACATTTGTATAGTAGTGGTATAAATATGCTAATAACGGAACTCTGGGTACATGGACAAATATTTGATATACCTAAACTAGTATGCCATCCAGCCCTGGAATTTTCCCGAACTTAAAGTATTTAATTGCATCAAGAAGTTCCTCTGTAATTTGGCCTTCACATGAGTATTTCTGTACAGCTGTCAATTATACACTATTAAGAACAATATCTTTACAATTAACTTCAGTTAGTGGAGATGGAGAAGACTAAAATGAAAACATGTGCTTAAAGTCCTTTTCTTTCTCTTTCAAATTATAATTTGGTGAATCGTGGAGGACTCTGTCATTTCTAACACGTTTTTGGGAGTTATTTATGGTAGCAAATCTATGTTAATGATAAGAAAATAATTTGCTGCATTTTCACCCATATTCCATCCAGTTTCTTTATTTTTATAATAACTTACACAAAATCTTTCTTGAATAAGTTCCATCAGTTATTTTTGTTTTTCCTCTAACTTAATCTGTGCCTCTATGGTATAGTTTTTATTGGTATCTACCTGTCTCTAAATGCACATTTGAAAGTGTCCCATACAATAAGGGGATTTGCTCTAGCTACACTACCGTTCAAAAGTTTGGGGTGATTTAGAAAGGTCCATGTTTTTGAAAGAAAAGCACATTTTTTGTCCATTAAAATAACATCAAATTGATCAAAAATACAGTGTAGACATTGTTAATGTTGCAAATGACTATTGTAGCTGGAAATGACTGATTTTATATGGAATATCTACATAGGCGTACAGATGCCCATTATCAGCAACCATCACTCCTTTGTTCCAATGGCACGATGTGTTAGCTAATCCAAGTTTATCATTTTAAAAGGCTAATTGATCATTTTAAAACCCTTTTGCAATTATGTTAGCACAGCTGAAAACTGTTGTCCAGATTAGAGAAGCAGCGCTGTGTACTACTCCCTTCAGAGAACAGCGCATACTGTCTCTAACCAGAATTGAAAGAGGGGTGGGGAGGCCTTGGTGCACAACTGAGCAAGAGGGCATGTACATTATAGTGTCTAGTTTGAGAAGCAGACACCTCACAAGTCCTCAACTGGCAGCTTCAATAAAATAGTATCCTCAAAACACCAGTCTCGACATCAACATCTTGTTGATGTCTGAAGACGGACAGTTTTATTGCTTCTTTAATCAGCACAACAATTTTCAGCTGTGCTAACATAGTTGCAAAAGGGTTTTCTAATAATAGCTAACTGCAAAAATGGAGCAGTTAGCTATGCACTTCAACAGTTGCGCAGTTAATGCCCAACAAACTGTCGCTTTTCAGCTTTTATAGAGAAGCACATCCTCTTTGCATTTACGGCAGTCAACAGATAGTGTGTAAAAATCAATTAGTTGTCTGTGCAGATTTTTTTGTGTGTGCTTCTTTCTGCAAGTTTCCATACATGTGACTTTCTGTAGATAGCAAACCCATGGGATGTCACATGAATGACCTTAGCTATACGCCCAGTCTTATGACTAAGTCCCACAAAGACAAGTTTGTATCAGGTTAGAGAAAGCATTAGCATATCACAAGAGACAATTCTTTAAAAAGTAAAACACTGGGTAGCATGACTAATTCTGTAATATTCCACGATATCTGGCTTCACCATCATCAACTCATCTAACTCTAGTGAGTTGCCAGAAGCACCAGTCTCCGACATGTTGTGAAGGAACTCTCCGAAGCTGGCTTCATCACCATCAAAATCAATGTCTTTGTTTTGTCTACCTAATTGTTGTCTACTTCAATGTTTTCTTGTTATCTGCAGGCCTATGCAACTCAGCTTTTAGCTGTGAATGTATAGCCTACAAGATGAAATTAACTAATTAAAAAATAAACCCTTCATATACTATAGTATTAGTAGTACTATAGTATTCATATACCCCGGCATGTACTGTTAATATGGCTGCCATATCATTTTGTAGAGTCATATAAAGAAAATATAGCGCAGAATCCTCCATCTCTAATTAATGGCTTTGAATGTAGCCAATACACTACAGAAAAAGAAACACTTATCTATGGTCTGTGTATTTACAGTAGCTACTGTGTATCATGTAAAATCAATTTCATATTGAACCCACTAACAGTGGCAGAGTTGAAATTCACAGAAATGCACCCAGATGTGTTGTGATATTCAATTTGCCACACGCTTTGTAAACAACAATCAGTGAATTGCTTAATTACGGACACTTACCAGCAATGCAGAGAAAGAAAATAGAAAATTAATAGAAAAGTAAAACACTTCATAATAAAAGTAATAATAGATACACAATGTGTAATGATAAGGGGTATCAGTATGAGGTGATGTGCAAGATTACGAGGTAATTGAGGTAGATATGTACATATAACTAGGAATAAAGAGACAGATAGTAAACAGTACCAGCAGCATACTTTATGTGATGAGTCAAAAATGTTGGTACAAAAATGGTCAATGCAGGTAGTCCGGGTAGCTATTTGGTTAACAATTTAACTAACTATTTAGCAGTCTTATGGCTGTTCAGGGTCCTGTTGGTTCCAGACATGGTGTATTGGTACCGCTTGTTGTGCGGTAACAGAGACAATTGTCTACGACAGGGTTCTCCAACCCTATTCCTGGAGAACTACCCTACTGTGGGATTCTGTTCTAACCGCAGTTGAAACTAACCTGATTATTCTTATCAACCACCTAATTATTAGAATTATGAACGCTAGATTAGGATTGGAGTGAAAACCTACAAAACGGTAGCTCTCCAGGAACAGGGTTGGAGACCCCTGGTCTATGACTTGGGTGGCTGGAGTCTTTGACAATTTTTAGGGCCTTCCTCTGTACCTCTATACCTCTGGCCTGGTATAGAGGTACTAGATGGCAGGGAGCTCAGCCCAAGTGATATACTGGGCCATATGCACTACCCTCTGAAGCGCCTTGCAGTCGGATGCCAAGCAGTTGCCATACCAAGTGGTGATGCAGCCAGTCAAGATGCTCTCAATGGTGTATATGTAGAAATTTGAGGATCTGAGGGCCCATGACAAATCTTTTCAGGCTCCTGAGGGGGAATAGGCATTGTTGTGCCATCTTTCCGACTCTGTTGGTGTGTTTGGACTATGATAGGTCGTAAGTGATGAGGAAACCGAGGAATTTGAAGGTCTCAACCTGTTCCACTTCAGCCCCGTTGATGTGAATTGGGGCGTGACAATTGAGGGAGAGGTTGTTGTCCTGGCACCACACTGCCATGTCTCTGACCACCTGCATTTAGGCTGTCTCATCATTGACAGTGATCAGGCCTACCACTGTCGTGACATTGGCAATCTTAATGACGGTATTGGAGTAGTACGCGGCGATGCATTCACGGGTAAACAGGGAATACAGGAGGGGGGCATGCACCCCTGAGGTGCCCCTGTCTGGAGGGTCAGCATGAAGGATATGTTGTTGACGATCCAGTTGCAGAGGGAGGTGTTCATCCCAGGGTTAGTAATGAGCTTGGACGGCACTATGGTGCTGAATGCTGAGCTGTAATCAATTAATATAATTTTAATTGATGTGTTCCTTTTGTCCAAGTGGGAAAGGGAAGTGTGGAGTGCAATATAATTTGCGTGATCTGTGGGTCTTTTGGGGTGGTATGCGAATTGGAGTGGGTCCAGGGTGTCTGGGATGATGGTGTTGATGTGAGCCATGACCAGCCTTTCAAAGCATTTCATGGCTACAGATGTGAGTGCTATGGGGTGATAGTAATTTAGACAGGTTACCTTGGCGTTCTTGGGCACATGGATTAGGGTAGTCTGCTTGAAACATGTACAGTAGATATTACAGACTGGGTCAGGGATAGGGTTAGGGTTAGCTGGTCTGGTAGACTCATTTCACTGGGCAGCTCACGGCTGAGTTGCCCTCTGTAATCCGTGATAGTTTGTAAACCCTGTCATGTCCCGACGAGTGTCACATCCGTTGTGGTAGGATTCGATCTTAGTCCTGTATTGATGCTTTGCCTGTTTGATGGTTCATCAGAGGGCATAAGCGTTCGGGTTAGTGTCCCGCTCCTTGAAAGTGGCAGCTTGAGCCTTTAGCTCAATGTGGATGTTGCCTGTAGTTGAACAGGTGACATGCTGGTAGAAATTAGGTAAAATGGATTTCAGTTTTCCTGAATTAAAATCATCAGCCACTAGGAGTGCCACCTCTTAAGAGGTTATCAAAGAGACACACACCACCCCCTTACCCGACGCTGCTGTTCTGTCCTGCCGATGCATAGAAAAACTAGTTAGTTGTATATTATCCATGTCCTTGTTCAGCCAAGTTTCTGAGAAACATAGGATATTGCAGTTCTTCAGGTCCCGCTAATAGTAATGTCTCGAACATAGCTTGTCCAGTTTCTCCAGTGACTGTAAATTTGCTAGTAGAACGGGGGATAGAGGCGGTTTATTTACTCAGAGCTTTGATTCCTCATAGAATTATGAAAATGAATAGCTTGGTATTGAAGCTATATATATTTTTTTTAATCAACCAAACATTCTAAATGCAAACATTCTGCAAACTTTGCATCGGTCATTCAGAATTGCCATGACAATGAAACAGAATGAAATGATTGGATGTAGCATACTGTGCATCATGTAAAATCTGTTTTACATTGAACCCAGAGTTGAAACAAACAAACAAACAAACACACCCGCACCCACACACACACACACACATAATAGAGCCCAAGCCTGTAATGAGCCTTTGTAAGCAAACATCATTCATTCTATTAGTATATTTATGATGAGAAGTGTGCTGGTAATCATTGTGTTGTCGTGCAGGTAAGATCGTAGCCAACCGGACAGTGGACTTTGAGCAGGTGCAGTGGCTGAACTTCACAGTGAGAGCCCAGGACCACGGCAGTCCACCCAAAGTGGCTGAGCTTCCTGTCTACCTGCGTATAGTAGATGTCAATGATAACAACCCTATCTTTACACAACCCTCTTACCAGGTACCAAAAATACTGATTCATAACATACACTGCAAAATGCTTCACCATTAGTAGTACTCACTTGATATCATTTCTATTGTGATGGTCTGCCCCATCCCCTTTTTTGTCCTCTTTTGTTTTCTGTAAAATACATTGTAACATGTATTTGTGAAATGAATGTTGATTTAATTTGATTAGTCAAGACATCAAAGTGACATTTGTATTTGTATTTATTATGGATCCCATTAGATGCTGCTAAGGCAGCAGCTAATCTTCCTGGGGTCCAGCAAAATTAAGACAATTTTTTAAAAAACATTACAATACATTTACAACAGATTTTACAACATATTAAGTGTGTGCCCGCAGGCTCCTACTCTACTACCACATGTCTGTTTTGCTTCCCAGTCCCGCTTTTCCATAAGGTGTATTTTTATCTGTTTTTTTTTTCATCAAATTTTACTGCTTGCATGAGTTACTTGATGTGGAATAGAGTTCCATGTAGTCATGGCTCTATGTAGTACTGTGCGCCTCCCATAGTCGGTTCTGGACTTGGGGACTGTGAAGAGACCTCTGTTGGCATGTCTTGTGGAGTTTGCGTGGGTGTCCGAGCTGTGTGCCAGTAATTCAAACAGACAGCTTGGTGCATTCAACATGTCAATACTTATCACAAATACAAGTAGTGATGAAGTCAATCTCTCTTCCACTTTGAGGCAGGAGAGATTGACAAGCATAATATGAATTTAACTCTCTGTGTACATCCAAGGGCCAGCCTTGCTGCCCTGTTCTGAGCCAATTACATCAAGGTGTTCAGTTTGTGTATGTGTCTGTGTGTATGCTGATGTCCCTTTGCAGAAGCCAGTGTTTGAGGATGTTGACTTGGGCACGGTCATAGTGAGAGTCAGAGCCACAGATGCAGACTCTGGCCTCTTCTCTGTCATCGAGTACAGCCTAGTAGATGGAGAGGGCAAGTTTGGCATCACTCCCTCCACTGTGAGTTCTAAAACACACACACACTTTGTAGTGCATGAAGTGGACTTCACTTTTTTTTCTTCACGTATCAATGCACTTCACAAATTGTTGCTGACACTCATTTTTGAGTGATAGTACTGTTTATATTTAGGAGCCTGAACTTTTAAGCCAATATTCTATAAGAAGTACCAGTACTCAAACAGTAGAGTGCTGTTACTCAGTACCGGTGTGCACCTGTCCAATCCAAGCACTGCACTTACGTACAAACACACATACATACACACACACAAACACAGACACACATACACACACACAAACACACATACATACACACACACAAACACAGACACACATACACACACACAAACACACATACATACACACACACAAACACAGACACACATACACACACACAAAACACTCTCCTCTCTTTCATTTTCACTCTCTCTTGTACTCTGAACTAACTCATCTAAGTTGACGTATTACACAACTAATGAATTAGGAGTTCAGAAGGCTAAAAATAACCGTTTGTCTGTACACACTGAAGATAAATAATAATAACGGAGTGCCTATACATACCAATGGAGGTTTGTGACTTGAACATTTAGGAGGATGGGAGATCCACGATATAGGCATGGAATGCACAGAGATGACAAAGCGTGTTTCAAAAATCGTCAAAACGGATTACTTTAAACTAAAGCATTTAATAAAGACTCCCAAGTGGCGCAGCGGTCTAAGGCATAGCATTTCAGTGCTAGTGGCATCACTATAGACCCTGGTTCGATTCCAGGCTGTATCACAACAGGCCGTGATTTGGCGTCCCATAGGGTGGCGCTCAGCATTGTCCGGGTTAGGGTGTGGCCGGGGTAGGCCGTCATTGTAAATAATAATTTGTTCTTAACTGACTTGCCTAGTTAAATAAAAAAATACATGTATAGTACAATATTATGGGGAATGAGAGGGCTACTTACAGAGTGTTGGGAATGGATCAGTGATTGAATGAGGGTATGACGCATGATTTGAGGTGTTCAGAGGCTTGACTTCAGTGCAGGACAGGGGTTGAGATGTTCATATTAAATATAATTTATTTTGGGATATCACTTGAAAGTATTCATTAAAACGCTGGTCCGAGCTGGTGGAGCCTTGATGGTAAAAACAATAACACATATAATTAGGCTTCAGTGCAGGACAGGCTCATCGTGGATGAATGGTGTTGGAGAAGAGCTCAACTCTTCCACTGAGGGCAAGACAGGATTTGACTGAGAAGACAAAAAACAATAACACAATAACACTACAATGTTAGAAAAGGGAGCTAATAATGAATTAGTCCAAGCAAGGAGTAAAAACATTGATGTGTAATAATATGATTGTGTTTGTGTGTGTGATTGACTCTGCAGTACAATATCAACAAAATCAATATCAACAATATAAAAAATAAAACAATTAGAAACTCATCTCTCTCTCTTTCTCTCTCTTCAGACTAGTAATGAGATAAAATGGGTAGGGGTACTCACAGTGCTTGGAGAGGAAACATTCAACGTGCCAGTGGATGAGTGGGCACATGAGACGTGACTATAGTTCATGTCAGGAGAGAGTTAACAATGGTAGCGGAGTGGAGTGGTGATCACCATTCCATTACAGGTGCTTAATTGTACATTTACATTTACATTTAAGTCATTTAGCAGACGCTCTTATCCAGAGCGACTTGTAGGTTTGGGCAATGAGTTTCTCCATGAAGTTAAATTAAATCTCATAATTCACAAAGTCAAACAGACTGTGCATCTCGCCCACTTGACACATCAAAGTAGCCCAAGAAACGTTCCTGAATAAAATCATCCACATACCTGACGATAACTGACAACTGCAAGCAGACTGGTGGCACCATACAGTATGTGGCATAACTATGGCACCCGGCGATGCAAAACGATCTCTCCCATTGTCAGACACTTTTTACCAGTCCGGAATCACGCTCAGCTGCCTAGAACGTTCGGCTGCCCAGAGGTGGCATGTGTCAAAACAACAACGGTATGTCTGACAGTCTGACAATGCATGATGGTCGTTAGAATGGTATTGGTTTGAGGATATTGTACGTGTGTGTGACACCTGTTTGAACGAGTGTATTAGACCCACCCCCACACACACACACACCTGCATACACACACAACCGACCTGTCTATACCTATGTACTGCATGTAACCACACAGACTTGGATGATATATCTTATCTGAGTCCGTGTGGTTCCTCCTTCTCAACCAAATCTGTGGCACAACCTCTTCCAGGTCCTAATAGGCCTACTTATAATCATATGGTTATTATGTGCTAAAAGAGAAAGGATGTCCTTGTTATTAGGCCAATTATAAGGTATAGATTCACAGGGTCACCTATCTGCAGGCATTTCAATGGTGGTGAGCACAGCAACAGGGAGCCAGGGAAACATGAAGTTTACCAAATGCCCTGCTTTAATCTTGAAATATAACTGTGACTTCATTTTAAAAAATTGACTTTATTCTCAATATAAAATGTCACGTTTATTCTCTAAATATTGCCACTTTATTCTCTAAATATTGCCACTTTATTCTAAAAATGTAATTCAGACTTTATTCTCAAAATATTCCCACTATTCTCAGTGTTGACAATTTAAAGTACTATCATGCAAAAATAAACTTTTCCAAATACCACCACCATCACTGTTTATTTAAATGTTTAACTTCACTTGCCCCTAATACTCTTCCGTAGTTTACTACACCTCCTGGCCCGTTCACTGTACTTTATATTAATAATGATATTTCTCCTCCTCCTTCTCTTCTCAGGGTGACATCTACATTCTGTCTCCACTGGACAGAGAGACTAAAGACCACTTCACCCTGACAGCCATCGCTAGGGACAACCCTGGCGGCAGCCCCAACAACCGACGAGAGAACTCTGTTCAGGTGGGATTCATACTGTAGTAGAACATAAGTAAACTTATCTGAATGCACTGACAATAAGTCACTCTGGATAAGAGTGTCTGTTAAATGACTAAAATGTGAATGTAATTGTACACTACCATTCAAAAGTTTAGGGTCACTTAGAAATGTCCTTGTTTTTGAAAGAAAAGCACATTTTTTTGTCCATTAAAATAAGATCAAATTGATCAGAAATGCAGTGTAGACATTGTTAATGTTGTAAATGACTATTGTAGCTGGAAGTCTTTTATGAAATATCTACATAGACGTACAGGCCGATTATCAGCAACCATCACTCCTGTGTTCCAATGGCACGTTGTGTTAGCTAATCCAAGATTATAATTTTAAAAGGCTAATTTATCATTAGAAACCCCCTTTCCAATTATGTTAGCACAGCTGAAAATTGTTGTGCTGATTAAAGAAGCAATACAACTGGCCTTCTTTACGCTAGTTGAGTATCTGGAGCATCAGCATTTGTGGGTTCAATTACAGGCTCAAAATGGCCAGAAACAAAGAACTTTCTTCTGAAACTCGTCAGTCTATTCTTGTTCTGAGAAATATTCCATGCGAGAAATTGCCAAGAAACTGAAGGTCTCATACAACGCTGTGTACTACTCCCTTCACAGAATAGTGCAAACTGTCTCTAACCAGAATAGAAAGAGGAGTGGGAGGCCCCGGTGCACAACTGAGCAAGAGGACAAGTACATTAGAGTGTCTAGTTTGAGAAACAGACACCTCACAAGTCCTCAACTGGCAGCTTCATTAAATAGTACCCGCAAAACACCAGTCTCAATGTCAACAGTGAAGAGGTGACTCTGGGATGCTGGCCTTCTAGGCAGAGTTCCTCTGTCCAGTGTCTGTGTTCTTTTTCCCATCTTCATCTTTTCTTTTTATTGGCCAGTCTGAGATATGGCTTTTTCTTTGCAACTCTGCCTAGAAGGCCAGCATCCCGGAGTCACCTCTTCACTGTTGACGTTGAGACTGGTGTTTTGCGGGTACTATTTAATGAAGCTGCCAGTTGAGGACTTGTGAGGCATCTGTTTCTCAAACTAGACACTCTAATATACTTTAACAAGGACATTTCTAAGTGACCCCAAACTTTTGAATGGTAGTGTACATTCAAAATATATCACAGCATTGGTAGTATGTTTATTATGATCCCTGTGGGGCCTGACACCACAACATTGGTATTGCTTGCGCCAGCCACACTCTTACTAACTGATCTACACAGGACCACATAATATTTGTTTTGTCTCTCTCAGGTCTTGGTGACCGTTCTGGATGTGAATGACTTCCGTCCGCGTTTCTCAGAGCGGGCCTTTGAGACCAGTGTATTTGAGAACGAGCCCAGTGGGACGTCTGTGATCACGCTGACTGCCACTGACTTGGACGAGGGGCAGAACGGCCTGCTCTCTTACAGCATGCAGGGCCCGGGGGCAGGTTGGAGCCCTACACTCACACACACACACACACACACACACACACACACACACACACACACACACACACACACACACACACACACACTGAGAGGCTTTTGTTCCAGCCCAGCAATTAACACCTCTAATTCAACATATTATGATCTTCATGACCAATTGATTAGTTGAATCAAGTGTGTTAGTGCTGGGCTAGAACAAAATCCTGTATGCCCACTGTTTAACATTTACATGTTTTGTCTCAATTTCTCCCTGCCTTTGATTAACTGTTGGTTACATTCTCTCACTATTTTCTCTCTCTCCCTCCTCTATGGTGTTGTCAGATGCCTTCTCTCTGGATGCTGACACAGGTCTGGTGCGTTCTCTCCGTCTGCTGCAGTCCTTTGAGCACTTTAACTTGACGGTGGTGGCTACAGACCAGGGAAGACCACCCCTCTGGGGCACCGCCACCTTACACATCATCATCATAGACGTCAACGACAACAGGCCCATGTTTGTCAGGCCCGCCAACGGCACCATCATGCACATCATGGAGGTGTGTGTGTGTGTGTGTGTGTGTGTGTGTGTGTGTGTGTGTGTGTGTGTGTGTGTGTGTGTGTGTGTGTGTGTGTGTGTGTGTGTGTGTGTGTGTGTGTGTGTGTGTGTGTGTGTGTGTGTTGGTGGCACTACAGTATGATGTTTGTTAGTGGTCCCTAGCAGGATAGTAATAATTGAAGAACATATTAATTATTTTTGGGCATGTACTGTACGAATGTGTTGATCCACTACACATACACATTGCTATTGTAAAATTCTCTGCAGTTGCATACAAACAGAATATCTAAAATCTCAATGATGTGTCTGTCCTCCCCCTTGTAGGAGCAGCCCCCAGGCCTGCTGGTGTATGAGGTGTTTGCGACAGATGGGGATGAAGGGGTGAATGGAGAGGTGCGCTATGCCTTCCTCCAGACAGGAGCTGGGAACAGAGACTGGGATAACTTCCACATTGATGCTATTACAGGAGTCATCACCACCGCCATCAAACTGGACCGAGAGAAGCAAGCCCTGCACAGTGTGAGTGGAGTGACTGGGCCCAATTCTAACTTGAGATATGCACTTGTAGCTAGCGACAACTTGAATCATACATGTACCTTCATGTCAATGGGAGATATGCATTCAAGTTTAATGTAGGCCTGCCGGATTTCATGTCAGGATTCAGCCCAGACAGGAATGTGTGTATGTGTATTGTTTATGTCTGACTTAAGGACTGTGTTCTGTCCCTCAGCTGATTGTTGTGGCCTATGACCTGGGTCAGCCCGTGCCTTATGAGACCACCCAGCCCTTACAGGTTGCGCTGTTGGACATTGATGACAACGAGCCTGTCTTCTTTAAGCCCCCGGTGAGTGGAGGAGAGTTAAGGAGCTGGGCGGTGTCTCATGCATGGAAGATTCCCGCCAGTCTGCCCTAATTCAGACTCATCTTATTGCAATGAAACATAGTCCTGGACTCCTCAGCTATAAGTATAACTTTGGGTTTATACCTTACCATTTGATACCTTACCATAATACCATAAGTATTATTATGTTTCTTTTGTGTGATCAAACCACCTTTTTAAATCTCTAAGACATCCAGATACAAAGCGTGCCTGGTCTGGAAGACATGATCACAATCGGATCACAATGCATCTTTTAATCTTCTACACCTGTCTGAAAATGTGGGCATAATATGAAAGTGGAAATGATCAGGACAGAAGATGCATGTTAGAACCAAGTATAAACAAGGCTAATGTCTCTGTTTCATATGTGTGACGATTTTGTCTTACATCTGGGCCATGTATCTGTGTGTGTGCTCATCTATCTGTCTGTGTGTCTGTGTGTGTGTCTGTGTGTGTGTCTGTGTGTGTGTCTGTGTGTCTGTCTGTCTGTCTGTCTGTCTGTCTGTCTGTCTGTCTGTCTGTCTGTCTGTCTGTCTGTCTCTCAGCGAGGCAGCCTGCCGTACCAGACTCTGTCTGTGGCAGAGCACTCTACTCCAGGGACAGTAGTGGGTAACGTGACAGGAGCTGTGGACGCAGATGAAGGCTCAAACGCTGTAGTCTACTTCTTCATAGCAGGTCTGTCGAGAGGACAACACAACACTACGCTACACACACAGACACAAATAAACACACTGATTCATCCATACTGGACAATCCAGAAATATCAGTCCATTAGATTCCAAGAACACAGGATGAGATGTTACTATCCTTTGTGCAAGCACTTCCAAGAGTTAATGAACAGTGAGCGTGGTGAAATTTGGGGAGCGCATCGTCAGTAGTGTACCTTTGGTTCCTAGGGTGTTTCGGCCTTTCACACTATACACCCTCCTCAAAGGCGGCCAGCGACAGGGTGATCAATCCTACGCTTGCGTCCCATTCCCAATTAGTCATAGGAGTTGCCTTGTTGTTGATAGCCAACATCCCATGGGACTATGCATGGCAGGGGCGTCCTCCTCCCTGAGTCAGTCATTGTTGACCGCATACCTCCTGGCCCTCTCACTTCGGGGCCCAGCTGGGGTCTTTCCTCTTCATCCAGAGCCACTGACTGCTGCCTTCTGCCGCCTCTGATACAGCTTTGATTGCCGAACGCTGGCTCTGGCCCTTAATTCCCAGGTCTCTAAGCAGTCTGGTTGTAGATGTTGCCACAAAACCTATGCAGCCCACCTCCACTGGTCGGACTTCTGTGTTCCAGCCATGATGCCGTGCTTCGGCAGCTAGATCAGCATAGCGCAGATGTTTTCGCTCATAAGCCTCATCTACTGAGTTTTCCCAGGGTACTGTGAGCTTAATGATGAAGACCTTATTGAGTGAACGGGACCAGAGCACCATGTCAGGTCTTAGGGTGGTGGTTGCGATCTCCGGAGGAAACACAAGTTGCCGGCCAATGTCAGCTAGCATTTTCCAGTCGCGGGCCAAGCGCAGCTGGTCTCGCTCTAATGGTGTAGAGCCGATCTTCGGTGGTTTAGCCCCTTCGCGGACAAAGTTTGTCCGTAAGGAGTGTGATGCTGCTGTGGGTGGTAGGGAGTTGGTGGCAGCTCGCTTGTCCTCCAGGGCGGACGCAAGGTTTTTAAGGACTTGGTTGTGACGCCAAGTGTAGCGTCCTTGGGCGAGGCTTGTTTTACAGCCTGTGAGAATGTGCCTGAGGTTGGCTGGCATGGAACAGAGGGCACAGTCCGGATCTTCACCATACCATTGGTGAAGATTAACTGGTGTTGGAAGGACGTCATATGTTGCTCTGATGGAAAAGCTCAACCGCCTCGCTTCCATGGCCCACAGATCCTTCCAGCTGATCTTCCTCTTCTCCACACTGTCCCATCGAGTCCACTGTCCCTGTTTGGCAAGAGAGACTGCCTTGGCCCACCTTGCAGCCTCCTCCTGATGGCGTACTTCCTGCACTACCATCTTCCGCCGCTCTGGTGCAGTGTTCTTACTCCAAGCAGCACGGCTAGTTAGCCCAAGGCCTCCTCTCCCTTGCTGAACATGACCCACAATGTCAGCATGTCTGAGGGCTGCTGTTGCCTCCTGGACTGCTTTTCCTGGCCTCCATTTGCGCCCAGTTGCCAAGATCAGCGTGTTGTTGCTCACCACTGGGTCTCGAGATTCATTCAGTGTCATTTGGAGCCTGGTTTTTGCACACTTGAATTCCTCTGTTAGACTGGTGAGGGGCAGCTTGAGGACACCATCTCCATAGAGGCCTATGGTGGTAAGGCATCGTGGAACTCCGAGCCACTTCTTTAAGTAGCCTGTGACTCCTCTTTCCATCTTCTCCACTGTTGAGATTGGAACCTCATACAGTGCTAAGGGCCACAACACCCGGGGTAGGAGACCAAACTGCAGACACCAGGCCTTTAACTTTCCAGGTAGCTGGGTGTTGTCGATGGACTGTAGGCTACTACTGATGTCTTTGCGCAGCTGTTGCACCTGATCTTTGTCCTTCAGGCTTGCATCATACCACCTTCCAAGGCTTTTTACCGGCTGCTCAGACACTGTTGGGATTTGGTCATCTCCGATGAAGAATTTCAGGTCAGAGAGTACTCCCTTCACAATCGAGATGCTGCGTGACTTGGATGGTTTAATCTTCATACGGGCCCAGCTGATGTTCTCCTCAAGTTTTCTGAGCAGTCTCCTGGTGCATGGGACAGTGGTGGTCAATGTTGTAATGTCGTCCATGTAGGCTCTGAGTGGAGGGAGGCGGAAACCAGAGTCGACTCGCTGTCCACCAGCAACCCATTTTGAGGATCTGATGATAACCTCCATTGCCATTGTGAATGCCAACGGAGAAATGGTACATCCTGCCATTATACCTACATTCAGGCACTGCCATGAGGTGGTGAACTCTGAGGTGGTGAAGCAGAACTGCAGATCCTGGAAGTACGACTTCACCAGGTTTGTGATGGTGTCCGGTATGTGAAAAAATCTGAAGGCAGACCACAGGAGTTCATGAGGCACAGAGCCAAATGCATTGGCGAGGTCGAGGAAGACTACATGGAGGTCCCTTTTCTCCACCTTGGCCATTTGGATCTGATGCCAGATCATGCTGGAATGTTCCAAGCAGCCAGAGAACCCTGATATTCCTGCCTTCTGTACAGATGTATCGACATACGCATTCCTTTGTAGGTACTCGGCCATCCTCTGGGCAATGACCCTAAAGAAGATTTTTCCCTCGACATTCAGTAAGGAGATTGGGCGGAATTGGCTGATGTTCACTGCATCCTTCTCCTTAGGGATCAGGACCCCGCCTGCCCTACGCCACACTTTGGGTATTATCTTCTTCTACCAAGCTGTTCTCATAAGCCTCCAGAGCAACCTCAGGATGTCTGGTGTGTTCTTATACACTTTGTACGGGACTCCATTTGGCGCCGGGCCTGATGCTGTTCTTGCCCGTCGAACTGTGTCTTCCACCTCTTTCCATGTCGGAGGGCTGGTCTCAATATGATGTTCCGGGGGTTCAATAGGTGGGATATCTGATGGGATGGCCAGATGTTCATGTCGCTTTGAGTCAACGTTTGTTGTTCTCAGGTGCTCCTCTAGGTCTTTCTTTGTTGTTTTTAGAGCTCCACTTTTTTCTTTTGTGAAGAGACTTTTAATACGGAATAATTAAATATATTTTTGGTTGCTGCATGTTGGTGCTGCTGTCTATTGAATATGGACATAACACTGATTTCCAATCGTGCCCTTATAGGGGGAGATACTGAAGGTAACTTTGGCCTGAGCCCAGGGGGCGTACTGAAGGTGAAGAAGGATCTGGATCGTGAGGACATCTCAGTGTACTCCATCATCATCAAGGCCTCCAGCCACAGGAACTGGGCCCCTGCACGGGGTCAAAGGTCAGCCTGGGGAAGAGCACTTGACCCCAGCCGTGACCCAACCCTGCAGGAGGTCAGAATCTACCTGGAGGACATCAACGACCAGCCACCACGCTTCACCAAGCTAGAGTACACTACAGGTACAGTACATAAACTGTGGGAGGGGTAAATGTGTGTGTGTGTTGAGGTTGTGTGTCTATGTGCATTCTCTCACTTTTATTCCCCCTCTCTCTATCTCTTTCTCTCTCTCAGGTGTGGCTGCTGATGCCAAGGTAGGCTCAGATCTGATTCGGGTACAGGCCATAGACAACGATGTAGGGAACAACAGTCTGGTGCTGTACCATGTCCTGTCCATCCGCTACATTAAACTCCAGTCCAATGACACTGAGGACATAGGAAACAGCTTCATCATAGGTCAGTCACTGCCTACTGCCAAGCATGACTATTATCTCCTCTGTGTTTGTATAGTATCCCTTGTTAATCTTTGATAACCAATGTTAGAATCAATTCAATTTCATTTCAGAATTGAGGAGATTAATTGAATTGAAAAGGAATTGGCCCCTGGCATGTTGTTAACCTTCAATGCCTATTGTTCCTTGATAACCAAGGTTGGGATCAATTATATTTCAATCAAGGTGATGAATTGACTAAATAATTTAAATGGAATTGGACTCCAACAATTTTGATAACCTATAGGGGATATATGTTTCAATTCTAAATATTGATTTGAATCACAGTGAAATTGACCCTGAACCTGTTGATAACCCTTAGGAGAGACAGATGGGATCATCCGTACCTATGACCTGTTCACGGCTTACGACCCGGGCTACTTCGTGGTGGAGGTGTTGGCACGGGACCTGGCGGGCCACAGTGACATCGCCATGGTGGGCATCTACATCCTGCGGGATGACCAGCGGGTGAAGATCGTCATCAACGAGATACCAGAGCGGGTACGACAGTTCCAGGAGGAGTTTATCAACCTGCTGTCCAACATCACCGGAGCCATTGTCAACACGGACGATGTGCAGGTAGGTAAGGGTGTGAGTGTGTGTGAGTGTGTGTGCATGTGTGTGCAAGTGTGTGTGTGTGTGTGTGTGTGTGTGTGTGTGTGTGTGTGTGTGTGTGTGTGTGTGTGTGTGTGTGTGTGTGTGTGTGTGTGTGTGTGTGTGTGTGTGTGTGCATGCATGTGTATAAAATTACTTATGAAATGTGTATCTCCCATAACCCCCTTTGTCATTCTCTTCTTCTGTTTCTGCTCAGTTCCACGTGGACAAGAAGGGCAGAGTGAACTTTGCCCAGACAGATGTGCTCATACACGTGGTCAACAAGCACACCAACCGCATCCTGGATGTGGAAAAGTCAGTTGCTGCCTGGCAGTATAGTTTATTATCATGTTATTACCTATAGAAATATAATTACTAGAACGGACAGTCCCCATTCCCATATTTAGTGTAGGTTCTAAATGGTTCTAAAAGGTTCTAAAAACTCACGGACGATTAGTAATCAAACCAAGTCTATTCACCCACTGGGTCATATATCTGCATAAGACAAAAACATGTTTCCAAACAAAGACAAAACACCCTGATTTAGTCATATCACAGTTGACTTATTTGCTTATTGTTTTGCCTACACCCAGTGACATGCTTTTTAAATTATATGAACAAAAAATATAGGAATGGCAAGCAAGACAAAATTAAAAGGGCCTAGTTATATAACCAATATGAATTTGTAGGGCAGAAATGATTACATAATAAAGCATGAGACCTCTCACTAAAGGCATCAGTCATACAAACGTTATACTTAAATCCAAACTGGTTCTCTAGTAGATTGGTGGGAATGTCTCACCCCATGTTCAAGAATGGCCTTTTTCTCTTTATTCAGATTACAACTGCTCACTTTCGGGTTGTTTGAAAAGGAAATATTCTCCAAAATATAGTTATTTTTCAAACAAGCCTTAGAAAGTTGGTTGCAATTTCAGTTTAATCCACCTGTAAAGACAGAACAAATAATACAACAAATATTGTGGTTAAACTCAAATATTTAATGGATTATAAAAAAACATTTTTCGAAGAAATGTTTTAAAAAAGTATAATTTTGTGAACTATATCATATATAGGACTGGTGGAGGTATGTCACACATGCATCTAACACAGACATATGGAAATGTCTGCTCTACCCAAAATACAACCAACTAATTGCATCATTGTCTGTAGGCCCAACATAAATGGTTAAAGAAAAGTGTGATAAATAAAAACATATACCAATTTCATTTAAAGGACCAAAAAAATGACAGCTGTGCCATATAGATTGCAAAATAGTTGGGGAAAAATTGCAAAATAGTTGGGAAGAGATTTTCGATGTACCCATTCCATGGCACATGGTTTATGAATTGACACGCAAAACAACGCCAGATTCAAAACTTCAAATATTTCAATTTAAAGTAAAACACAAAATTCTTGCAGAAAATAGAACGTTATATATATGGGGGATACAATCTTCCCAGCTCTGCCGATTTTGCTGTGAGGAAGCAGAGTCATTAGATAATGTATTTTGGTACTGTCTATATGTAGCTCATTTTTGGTCACAGGTCCAGGAATGGCTGAAGAATTGCGACATTTGCCGAGAACTAACGCTGCAGATAGCAATACTGGGTGATTTGAAAAGCCATAGTCAATCAATCAATAATATAATAATTATTTTAGCAAACATTTTTCTCTTTAATTTACAATCTGTAGAAGCTATGAGAATATTACTTTTGTGAAGCATCACAGCACATTAAAAAAAATGTAAAATGTATATAGGTTCAGAAATGTTGAGAAATAGCACAGTTACAAAAATAAATCAAACTGGATAGACATCAGAAATAGAGGAAGGACTAAAAACAAACACAATCTAACTATGGTAAAATAGATTGTGTCTGTAAAATGTGTATAATATGTATAAACTGAAGGTAGAAGCCTACGTGTTATTGTATATTAGTTTACTCCAATTGGGGAAAGGTGGTAAAGGTTTGCGGGGAATGATACAGGTATATTAAAAATTAAAAATAAATTAAAAAGTATGTACAGTGGGGCACCAATTGTGCAAGTTCTCCCACTTAAAAAGATGAGAGAGGCCTGTAATATTCATCATAGGTACACTTCAACTATGAGAGATAAAATGAGAAAAGAAAATCCAGAAAATCACATTGTAGGATTTTTAATGAATTTATTTGAAAATTATGGTGGAAAATAAGCATTTGGTCAATAACAAAAGTTTATCTCAATACTTTGTTATATACCCTTTGTTGGCAATGACAGAGGTTAAACGCTTTCTGTAAGTCTTCACAAGGTTTTCACACACTGTTGCTGGTATTTTGGCCCATTCCTCCATGCAGATTTCCTCTAGAGCAGTGATGTTTTGGGGCTGTTGCTGGGCAACACAGACTTTCAAGTCCCTCCAAAGATTTTCTATGGGGTTGAGATCTGGAGACTGGCTAGGCCACTCCAGGACCTTGAAATGCTTCTTACGAAGCCACTCCTTCGTTGCCCGGGAGGTGTGTTTGGGATCATTGTCATGCTGAAAGACCCAGCCACGTTTAATCTTCAATGCCCTTGCTGATGGAAGGAGGTTTTCACTCAAAATCCCACGATACATGGCCCCATTCATTCTTTCCTTTACACGGATCAGTCGTCCTGGTCCCTTTGCAGAAAAACAGCCCCAAAGCATGTTTCCACCCCCATGCTTCACAGTAGGTATGGTGTTCTTTGGATGCAACTCAGCATTCTTTGTCCTCCAAACACGACGAATTGAGTTTTTACCAAAAAGTTCTATTTTGGTTTCATCTGACCATATAACTTTCTCCCAATCTTCTTCTGGATCATCCAAATGCTCTCTAGCAAACTTCAGACGGGCCTGAACATGTACTGGCTTAAGCAGGGGGACACGTCTGGCACTGCAGGATTTGAGTCCCTGGCGGCGTAGTGTGTTACTGATGGTAGGCTTTGTTACTTTGGTCCCAGCTGTCTGCAGGTCATTCACTAGGTCCCCCCGTGTGGTTCTGGGATTTTTGCTCACCGTTCTTGTGATCATTTTGACCCCGTGGGGTGAGATCTTGCGTGGAGTCTCAGATCAAGGGAGATTATCAGTGGTCTTGTATGTCTTCCATTTCCTAATAATTGCTCCCACAGTTGATTTCTTCAAACCAAGCTGCTTACCTATTGCAGATTCAGTCTTCCCAGCCTGGTGCAGGTCTACAATTTTGTTTCTGGTGTCCTTTGACAGCTCTTTGGTCTTGGCCATAGTGGAGTTTGGAGTGTGACTGTTTGAGGTTGTGGACAGGTGTCTTTTATACTGATAATAAGTTCAAACAGGTGCCATTAATACAGGTAACGAGTGGAGGACAGAGGAGCCTCTTAAAGAAGAAGTAAGAGGTCTGTGAGAGCCAGAAATCTTGCTTGTTTGTAGATGACCAAATACTTATTTTCCACCATAATTTGCTAATTAATTCATAAAAAATCCTACAATGTGAATTTCTTGATTTTTTTTCTTCTCATTTTGTCTGTCATAGTTGAAGTGTACCTATGATGAAAATGGCAGGCCTCTCTCGTCGTTTTAAGTGGAGAACTTGCACAATTGGTGGCTGACTAAATACTTTTTTGCCCCACTGTATGTGTATATATATTTTTACCAAAAAAAGACATGGGGGATTGGAAATGTTTTAGACAATTGCATTGATGGAAGCAACAATCTTTTCGCAATATTAAGCTGATCCACCCTTCATAAAAATACAAATAAAATATATGTTTCCACCAGCCCCAGTATATATATTCCATTTGGGTGTGGTGTCCTCCTTCCCTCTATACATTACATCTTTATTGCTTGGCAGGAAGTCAAGTGATGCGGCCAGTAAACTGTTCCTTAATGTGACCTGACCTCAACCCCCATTCCTCAGTGACTGCAACAATGTGATTGCCTTTCCTTTACACAGTACATTCCAAGCTTAATTGCCACACCATAAACATTCCTCCTACAGATAACCATTAACTTATGGTGTAGAAACCAGACTATGGCACTCATTATTTCAAGTTTAGGAGTCAGAACCCATCATAGTAGTTATATTTCTATGTCATTACATTGTTACTACACAAAAAACATGTTGTATAAGTATACTCCTCTTTGTGCTGAGCCCATTGTCTCCCCTTCCCTGGTCTTGTGATGGACAGGGTGATTCAGATGATTGATGAGAACAAGGAACAGCTGAAGAACCTTTTCAGGAATTACAACATCCTGGATGTCCAGCCTGCCGTCAGCGGGAGAGCACCTGATGACCTCACTACGCTACAGATGGCCATCATTATCTTAGCTGTGTTGCTCTTCTTGGCAGCCATGTCATTCATCTTCATGAACTGGTACTATCGCACAGTGTAAGAGCCTCCCACTGTAATTCAAATCAAATTTTATTTGTCACGTGTCACAATTAATGTAGCATTTACAGTGAAATGCTAGCTAACGAGCCCTTCCCAACAATGCAGAGTTAAAGAAAAAAATTACAATTGTAACGCAAGTGGAATCAAATAAAATACACAAGATTGGCGCTACAGTTGAAGTCTAAAGTTTACTTACCCTTAGGTTGGAGTCATTAAAACTCGTTTTTCAACCCCTCAACAAATTTCTTGTTAATTAACAAACAATAGTTTGGCAAGTCGGTTAGGACATCTACTTTGTGGATGACACCAGTAATTGTTCCAATAATTGTTAACAGACAGATTATTTCACTTATAATTCACTGTGTCACAATTCCAGTGGGTCAGAAATTGACACCAAATCAATGCGAGTGTAGTGAAATGCTTGTGCTTCTAGTTCCGACCGTGGAGTAATATCTAACAAATAATCTAACAATTTCACAACGACTACCTTATACACACACAAGTGTAAAGGAATGAATAAGAATATGTACATTAAATATATGGATGAGCGATGGCCGAACGGCATAGGCAAGATGCAGTAGATGGTATAGAGTACAGTATATACATATGATATGAGTCATGTAGGATATGTAAACATTATATAAAGTGGCATTGTTTAAAGTGGCTTGTGATACATTTTTTACATCCAATTTTTAAAGTGGCTGGAGATTTGTGTCAGTATGTTATTAGCAGATTCTCAATGTTAGTGATAGCTGTTTTACAGTCTGATGGCCTTGAGATAGAAGCTGGTTTTCAGTCTCTCTGTCCCAGCTTTGATGGACCTGTACTGACCTCGCATTCTGGATGATAGCGGGGTGAACAGGCAGTTGCTCGGGTGGTTGTTGTCCTTGATGATCGTTTTGGCCTTCTTGTGACATCGGGTGGTATAGGTGTCCTGGAGGGCAGGTAGTTTGCCCCCGGTGATGCGTTGTGCAGACCTCACTACCCTCTGGAGAGCCTTAAGGTTGTGGGCTATAAACAGCTTGGAAAATTCCATAAAATGATGTCATGGCTTTAGAAGAATCTGATAGGCTAATTGACATCATTTGAGTCAATTGGAGGTGTACCCGTGGATGTATTTCAATGCCTACCATCAAACTCTTTGGTTAACATCATGAGAACATCTAAAGAAATCAGCCAAGATGTAGACCTCCACAATTTCCAAACACCTGAAGGTACCACGTTCATCTGTACAAACAATAGTATGCAAGTATAAACACCATGGGACCACGCAGCCATCATACTGCTTGTGCAAATCAATCCCAGAACAACAGCAAAGGATCTTGTAAAGATGCTGGAGGAGACAGGTACATAAGTATCTATATCCAAATGGGTGTCCCAAATGGACAATGACCCCAAGCATACGTCCAAAGTTGTGGCAAAATGGCTTAAGGACAACAAAGTCAAGATATTGGAGTGGCCATCACAAAGGCCTGACCTCAATCCCATAGAAAATCTGTGGGCAGAACTGAAAAAGCGTGTGCGAGCAAGGAGGCCTCACAAACCTGACTCCGTTACACCAGCTCGGTCAGGAGGAACGGGCCAAAATTCAACCAATTTATTGTGGGAAGCTTATGGAAGGCTACCCGAAATGTTTGACCCAAGTTAAACAATTTAAAGGCAATGCTACCAAATACTAATTGGGCGTATGTAAACTTCTGACCCACTGGGAATGTGATGAAAGAAATAAAAGCTGAAATAAATCATTCTCTCTACTATTATTCTGACATTTCACATTCTTGAAATAAAGTGGTGATCCTAACTGACCCAAGACAGTGAATTTTTACCCGGATTAAATGTCAGGAATTGTGAAAAACTGAGTTTAAATGTATTTGGCTAAAATGTATGTAAACTTCCGACTTCAACTGTATATACAGGGATTACCAGTACAAATCAATGTGCAGAGGTATGAAGTATTTGATGTAGATACTGTATGTACATGACGGCAGGGTTAAGTGTCTAGTCATCAGGATAGATAAGAGTAAAATAAATAACAAAGTAGCAGCAGCAATTGATGAGTGTAAAAGTGTGTGTGTGTGTAATATGTATGTATGTGTGTTTGTGTTGTGTTGGTCTGCGTGTGTGTGTAATGTGTGTGTGGGCGTATGTAGTGTGCATGAATGTGTGTGGCTTTTGTGTGGGAGTGTCAATGTATATGGTTTGTATAGTCTAGTGAGTGTACGTAGGGTCAGTGCAAGATAGTCAATTAATGGTACCCAGTCTTATCGCTTGGGGGTAGAAGGTGTCTTGGAGCCCCTTGTTCCGAGAGCCGATGCTCCGGTACAGTTTTCCAGACGATAGCAGAGTGAACAGTCTATGGCTTGGGTGGCTGGAGTCTTTAGCACATTTTTGGGCCTTCTTCTGACACCGCCTGATATTGAGGTCCTGGATTGCATTGAGCTCGGCCCCAGTGATATACTGGGCTGTTCGCACCACCCTCTGTCACCCTTTCAACCTCATTGTCAAACATAGCATACTGATCCACTTTAACTTATTCAATCCAATAAGCTTACTCATACTTAACCACTTCATTTTACAATATGTTCTTGTGTATCAAAGTATAGATTGCTCTTTCACTTCATCTCTATGGTCCTGGTCAGTTCCTGGATGGGAGACCAGATGCTGCTGGAAGTGGTGTTGGAGGGCCAGTAGGAGGCACTCTTTCCTCTGGTCTAAAAAAATATATATCCCAATGCCCCAGGGCAGTGATTGGGGACACTGCCCTGTGTAAGGGTGCAGTCTTTCGGATGGGATGTTAAACGGGTGTCCTGACTCTCTGAGGCCATTAAAGATCCCATGGCACTTATCGTAAGAGTAGGGGTGTTAACCGGTATCCTGGCTAAATTCCCAATCTGGCCCTCAAACCATCACGGTCACCTAATAATCCCCAGTTTACAATTGGCTCATTCATCTCCTCCTCTCCCCTGTAACTATTCCCCAGGTCGTTGCTGCAAATGAGAACGTGTTCTCAGTCAACTTACCTGGTACAATAACGGATAAATAAAATAAATAAATATATAAACATGTTTTTCATGTCAATGGAATTTGTAATGGTGTTACTTCAAACTGGCTATGATAGATACTTTGACATGGCTATGTCAGGATGTTGAACGTCTCACCACCTGTCTGTGTGTTTTTCTATGCTACAGACACAAGAGGAAGCTGAAAGCCATTGTAGCAGGATCCACAGGTGAGACAGGACCGAGGGGAAAGTCCCTGCAAGCCTAACAGCAGGATGTGGAAAACTATGGACTAGTTTGACTAGCTGTGTGTGTGTACGTGTGTGTGTGTGCGTGATTGTAATTCATAATTCACCTGTTTATCTTCTGTCTTCCAGGGAAGCAAGGTCTCATGGACATCCTGGATTTGCCCAACACCAATAAATACTCATTTGAGGGGTGAGACAATAGATTACAGTGTTTATGCATTTTAAAACCTACAGTACTTTATTGCACTTGACTCATGTCATTGATATGATGTATGTGTGGGCATATTCCTTTTGCAGGATCACAGATACATGCAGTGCTGATCTTAAATATCTGACAGTTGTGTATACAATATTTAATAAGACTGATGAAGTGTTAGCTGGGTAAGGTTATAGCTAAGACTGTTGTTGACTCTCAGGGCCAACCCTGTGTGGCTAGACCCGTTCTGTCGGAACCTGGAGCTAGCTGCCCAGGCAGAGCATGAAGACGACCTGCCGGAAAACCTCAGTGAGATCACTGACCTGTGGAACAGCCCCGTGCCTACTCACGTGAGTACAGATATTAAAACAGCGGCGGTCGGTGCCGTTTAAGATTTCATTCATATTCCATTTTAACATTGATAGGTTTAGGCTACTACATGATACTCAACTTTTCCCTACAACCTAGCCTATGAATGAAAGTTTACAACCTGGTGCACACAGGTTGAGAGAAAATGTTGAGGTGACAAATGGACAGACAGTGACACATTTAATACCTCCTTCACACTTGCCTGTATCTAGCTGATCTAGGGGGCAATCATAAGTCCAACAGTTGCAAACAATAATTTTTATTAGACATATTCAGGTATGTTTATCGCCATTTCGTTCCATTTGCTTCCATTTAAGAAATGTCTTTCAACAGAATTGGCAGAATGAATACACCCCGATCACGTGGAAAGACAGTTCAGTTTTCATAGCAGACATATTGTATTCCTTCTCGCATCTATGCACTCTCCTCCTCTTACCTTTTCCCCTCGCTTGTGGACTTCAATGCACAACACATCAGCTGTATGAGACCAGGTGAAAAAAACCTTTCCAAGCAAAACCATATTATAACCGCTAAACACAGCCTACATCGTTGTCACCATACTTGCTATTTGTAACGTCATAGTCAACATAGCTAATAGACCTAATGCGTTAGTAAACCCGCTACAATCATGTAGTCATGATAGAGTCAGTAAGCAGTTTAGCAGTTACACCGGCGGGCCCTATTGGCAAAAAATGTGTAAATAAATAAATGTATAAACTGTTCAACTATTGTCTCTTTCTCTCTTTGAGTCAACTACCCACCACATTATATGCACTCCAATGCTAGCTAGCTGTAGCTTATGCTTTAAGTACTATATTTATTATCTGATCCTTTGATTGGGTGGACAACATGTCAGTTCATGCTGCAAGAGCTCTGATAGGTTGGAGGACATCCTCTAGAAGTTGTCATAGTTACTGTATAAGTCTATGTAGCGGAGAAGAACCATGAGCCTCCTAGGTTTTGTACTTGAAGTCAATATACCCAGAGGACAGATAGCTGTTCTCCGGTTATACCGGTTACACCATGGTGCTACCTTACCGAGTGCTTTGAGGCAGTAGACCTTCATTGCAAAATAGTGTGTTTTAATCAAATATTTGGTGACCTGTGAATACTGTAGATTCAGTATAGTTTTAGGATAACTTGAATAATGTTATACCATTTTTATTTTTATGAAATTCACTGAAGAGGATGGTCCTCCCCTGCCTCCATTGAGGAGGCTCCACTGCTATCTATGCATGTTCATGCATTTCTATGAGTACACCCAGCAAACCACAATTGGTTCTGTGAAAGCTCCCAGAACATTCATTAGGTTGTGAAAAATGTTCTCCGAACACAAAAACTGTCCAGCCGTGCTGATGATTACGCAATGTTTGTTTAAAACTTTCGCCATGTTGCTAGAACGTTCCCAGAACACATTTTGTCTGTTCTTTAAAGGTTCCCAGAATGTTTCTTTAGGTTGTGGGAACAGTCTGGTGGAAACACTGCGGGGACATCACAAAATAATCTGTCAACTTGTACGAATGATTGTGCAATGTTTGCATAAGGGTGCAAAAACATTCCCCTTATGTTACAAGAACATTCCCAGAGCACATTTGTTATGTTCTTTAAAAGTTCCTAAAACATGTATTTAGGTTGTGGGAACCTTGTGTGGATATGACATGATTTTGGTTCCAAAAACACTAAAACTGTCCAGTTGTGCTAACATTCAGACAATGTTTGTATCAGGGTGCACAAAACATTCCTTCGATGTTGCAAGAATGTTGACCGAACAGCCTTTCTAAGTTATTTAAAGGTTCCCAGAACATTTCATTAGGTTGTGGGAGAAGTGTGGGTACATTACAAGATATAGGTTCCCAAAGCACAAAATATCCTCAGTTGTGATGACATTCATACAATGTTTAAGTTACGTTGCACAGGGCATTCCCTTAATATTTTCACATCCAAATATCTCTAGTGGTCCCCCCAGCGTGAGTTTTTTTTATGAGCGTGATGTCTGAATGCGCTCACTGTTCCACCATTTGATTGTCACGCAACAGGACAGTTAACCCATGCTGCCCTCAAACCAATTAGCTTCCTGCTAATTATCTATGTTTCAACTTGTCAATTTCAAATTATTTTCAACCAACAGTATTCATGTCAAACAACGGTTTGAAATGAGGTGCGTTCCACCTACTCATTAATTCACAAAGAAGTATCCCATTTCACTGTGCCAGAAAATTTACATCTGAGGCATGCTATTTTAATTTAAGATGAATATTAGCTAGCTGAGCCGGACAAAGTTCTCTCTTTGATGAGAGCCCAAGCACTCCCCCAGTGTTTCCCCAGGTCAAGTATGCAAGCATTTACGCATCTGCAGTCAGAACCTTCCCGAATGTTTTACCCCTGGTGCATTTTCCGGCTGGCGCCCCCATTGCCTTCATTGCTGTTTTCCTTACTAATAACTATTTTGGACATTTGTGTGTTCCTATCAAAGTAAGTGGCGTGCTTTATTATGTTAGCATAATAGTTTCTGTATATCGTGTTATGTTGTTTCTTCTGTAGCACACCTTATGTAACTATTTATGGAACATAAAGTATTCTGTGCTTATGTAGCTAGCAACATTCTTGTATTAGCTTCTGTTGTATCCTTTGAAGCTGCCCAGGCTTCATCATGACCATGGCCTGTGTATTAATTTGGCTTGTTTAGCATAGCCCTTCTCTGCACTGCCCTGCCCCCTTTTGGAGCTCTTCAGTTACTGTTTCTTACTGTGTCTTATATCATTCATATTTATGATTTTGTTAATTCAAATGATTATTTTTATAACAGTGTTATTATGTGATATTATGTGTTAAGTGTTATTATGTTACTTCATTTTAATATTGTTTTATTGCTATATCCTGATATTGCATTGTAATTTATTCTGTACTTTCAGAAACCCCACACACAAACTATTGAATATAATTTGCCAACATCATAACTCGAATTGGACTTCTTTCTTGCCAAAGAAAGAGGCCAGCTTTTGTATGCTGGCAACATACTCTTTGAACAGCACATTTGAACATTTTACTGGAAGAAAAAACAACAACAATAGACATAGGCATATATGTAATGGTTGTCTATTTTATTTAAGTATTGGTAGTGGCTGAACAGCAAAAATAAAAACGAGTTTTACTAGAGGGAAAAAAAGAACAAGAAAAGGCGGACAACTCATGAATATGCATAACCCATATTTCAATATTCAGTGATTGAACAATAAAAACTGCATTCCCACCCCCCACCCCTTGAGCAGCAGTTTGGGGGATTTGCCGTGCATTGAGGCGTAGGGGATTGTCTGCAGCCCCAAGTTGATGAACGCCGAAGGGTGTGATGCTCCTCCGGCAACTTTCTCATGAGGTTCTGTGCTATTGGTAGGTAATCACCTTACCTATGGGGGAGAGGGAGTGGGGAGGAAGAGGGAGTGGTGAGGATGATGAAGGGGTAGGTGGATGAGATATTGTCAATTTAATTGCATTTTGGAACTGTATGTGATTTGTATGTCAAATTACAAAAACATAGTTCCGTAATCGTCTCACCTATTAGCTGGTGGTGAACTATGTGGTCATTGAGGACAGCAGTGTCGATTAGATGGAAAAAATATTTTCTTGTACCACTTGTTTTCAGAGCACATTCCACAAAGCTGGTTTATCATGTCCGCCTTATCCAATGCCCCATTTTTAGGTTAGAGTCAAGCACGCAGTCTGGTTTGATCTTTCTCTCTCCCGTCAGGTGGTCCAACTTCCCAGTTGCCAACATGGTTGCTGTACGGACAGTGGAGAGTACACGGATGTCTCGTTTGTCATGCCACTTTAGTGCCAGCTGTTGACCGTTCTCCTTGAACTGCACCTCTGCATCTTCCTGCTTCCGAATGCCGGCATCCCCTTCCTGTTCAACTGGATTGTGCCACAGGCCCATGTGCTGTTGGAGAGCAGATGCTGGAAGAGTGTGGGACTGCTGTACCAACTGTCCACATACCAAGTGTGGCCCTTCTCGAGATGAGGAGCCAGCATTATTATCACCTCATAATGTAGGATGTCAGTGTTGGACCCTGTGTAGTCTTAATGTCCTGGACAAATCCTGTCGTCATGTCACATATAATAAAGAACTTGACCCCAAAGTTGTGCCTTTGTAGGGAATATATTTACGGAATGCCAGCCTACCCTTCCATAACATCAGGGTTGTGTCACTGCATAGGTCCTTGTATGGCACAAAGACCCTACAAAATGCTGTTATTTTGTGTAATTTAGGTTGGCAACAGCATTGTTGATGAAATGCAGGCATTGCAGCAGAACTAGGAAGCAGTCTTGGGGAAAGAGTTTGGCAAAGAAGGGAGTTGCAAACATAGGATCCGTGTGCCAGTATTCCCTTTAGGAGTTCACCAGGAAGGTGTACATTTAACTAATTGTGGTTGTCACACATTTAGCGAGTTTCCCCTGGATTCTCTCTTCTCCTGTAGTTCCAAGGCATAGCAATTGGTCTCCTCCACTATGTCTCCCACCAGCTCCTCTGTCAGAAACAGCTTGAAGCACGAAGCCTCAGAGGGAGATGGCAAGGGGCTCACTCCAGACTGGGACTGGGACTCAACAGCAGGGTCAGGAAGGGTGAAATGGCTGGCGGCCTTGCAACAATCGCAGACCCTCCGTACTTCACCCACTGTTTGTCTGCCTCCATCACCACCAACATCTTCAGAGGGACTTTGTCGGTGGGAAAGGGGTCCTCAGATTAAGGGTTCTCAATGGCCAATAGGTTGCGAGCAGCTCTCTACTGTCAGAACCTGATACTTCACTTTCATACTCGGCCTCATTTCAAAATGTACAAAATCTCTAGAATTTTTATCTACCTTTCCAATTACTTTTAGAGTTTGGGATTAATTTGATTAATATTACGGTGTTTCTATTCCAAGGAAAACAAAAAAAAATATTATTTTCCATTGGGATTGAACAGAACATATGGCGCTGTACAATGTGACGGTCGGGAGTATAGTACTGGGCTATTTAGAGCAATGCCGCTTAAAGTGTTGCCAGTGTGGCAGGGTGGGGGTCCACCCCCTCTCCTTCCTTCTCCTCGCGTACCCATGAGCTAGGTCTGTCTTCTGTGCACGGCTCTGCGGCCTATCCCCTGCCCTTGTGCCCTTTCAGTGGATATTGCTGGAGAACAGCAAGGCAGTCCCTTTGTGTGCCACTCGGGAGCCATGACCAATCTGACTAAAATATATTTTATTATATATTCTGGTTAGACTGTAAACTCTCCTTCCAGACCCACATCAAACATCTCCAATCCAAAGTTAAATCTAGAATTGGCTTAGTATTTCGCAACAAAGCATCCTTCACTCATGCTGCCAAACATACTCTTGTAAAACTGACCATCCTACCAATCCTCGACTCCGGCGATGTCATTTACAAAATAGCCTCCAATACCCTACTCAACAAATTGGATGCAGTCTATCACAGTGCAATCCTTTTTGTCACCAAAGCCCCATATACTACCCACCATTGCGACCTGTACGCTCTCGTTGGCTGGCCCTCGCTTCATACTCGTCGCCAAACCCACTGGCTCATCTACAAGACCCTGCCAGGTAAAGTCTCCCCTTATCTCAGCTCGCTGGTCACCATAGCATCACCCACCTGTAGCACGCGCTCCAGCAGGTATATCTCTCTGGTCGCCCCCAAAAACAATTCTTTCTTTGGCCGCCTCTCCTTCCAGTTCTCTGCTGCCAATGACTGGAAAGAACTACAAAAATCTCTGAAACTGGAAACACTTATCTCCCTCACTAGCTTTAAGCACCAACTATCAGAGCAGCTCACAGATTACTGCACCTGTACATAGCCAACCTATAATTTACCCCAAATAACTACCTCTTTCCCTACTGTATTTATTTTATTTATTTTGCTCCTTTGCACCCCATTATTTTTATTTCTGCCTCTTAAAAACATCCCCACCGCATGGTGCTGCCATCACCATGCTTCACCGTAGGGATGGTGCCAGGTTTCCTCCAGACATGACGCTTGGCATTCAGGCCAAAGAGTTCGATCTTGGTTTCATCCGATTAGATGAACTCTGGAGCTCTGTCAGAGTGACCATTGGGCTCTTCGTCGCCTCCCTGACCAAGGCCCTTCTCCCCAACGGACGGACAGCTCTAGGAAGAGTCTTGGTACTTCTTCCATTTTAGAATGATGGAGGCCACTGTGTTCCTGGGGACCTTCAATGCTCCAGAAATGTTTTGGTACCCTTCCCTAGGGGAGTTCTACAGACAATTCCTTCAACCTCATGGCTTGGTGTTTGCTCTGACATGCACATTCAACTGTGGGACCTTATATAAGCAGGTGTGTGCCTTGCCAAATCATGTCCAATCAATTTAATTTATCACAGGTGGACTCTAATCAAATTGTAGAAAGGATGATCAATGGAGCTGAATTTTGAGTGTCATAGCAAAAAAAATTCTAATGAACTTTTTTCTCTTTGTCATTATGGTGTGTAGATTTATAAGGAAAACATTTAATTTCATCCATTTTAGAACAAGGCTGTAAAATAACAAAATGTGCAAAAAATCAAGGGGTCTGAGTACTTTGAATGCACTGCATTTCGATCACTGGTGCTGTAATGAATTGTAAATAGTAATGCTATTAGCTAATTCACATTATGGTTTCTATCAGCCAAGAGGTAGTTAAATATGATGGCTTGTGTTAGCTCACTCTTTCATCACTTAGCATTAGAACTAATATAGCCTACGTTATTTGATTTGGATGGGAATTGTGTTATGCTGTTACAACTTCTGTGAATGTCTGAACATTGCATCCAACAATAAGCAGTTACAAATCAGTCACTTTTATTTAGAAAAATGCATCCCATAGAAATGTATAGAACCCTATACATAATTTATTTTCAGATTAGCTCATCAAATGTACATGTACAGAACTGAACACAACCCCACTGTAGGAATATGTGGACATCACTACTGATGGAACTATATTTGAAATGACTGTGTCAGGTCATGTCTTCGTAACAACCTATAACTTTTAAACATAAATTAACAAAATGCATAAGGCATCCCTGTCCTTTGGCTTGCTGGCTTTAAACGGTCATTACTTGAAGTTGAAGAATTTGCAGGCCATCTTCAGTTAAAGCTAGTTCTCATAGTTTCTGAAATCCAGCCTTACTCTCCCGGGGCTGAAAACAAGTCCTTGAATACTGAACAGCCTTATAGAGGCAGCTGTTCAGCACCACCGAAAGTTTTGAGCAACTTATGAAAGTGTTAATCAGTTGCATTTAGAGTAACACCATACAGATATGGTTTGGAACATACATACACAGTCTAACTTTTGAGCAGTTAATCAACTAACTACTATAGACCAAGAAAGTCACTGATGATGTGCAGAATTTGTCTTGCATGTTGTGTAATCTGAATACTGGAAGGTTGTTGACAATGTAGGCACTGACGCTGTACTCACCAAAACAGGTGTATGTGAAAGACAAATACATGCACTAATGAATCCGTAATAATAGCCATTATAATAGCCTAAAGTTAGGGAAAGTTCTCAAAGGAAAACCTGCGTCATATCTAATGTTTTTGAAAATACACACTGCTGTATTTCCAGATGTAATATTTTTTTACAGGAGTGTTTTTGAAAGCATACACTAAATTGTTAATCCAACATAGTCTAGATTATAAATTATAACGATAACATCCATAGTTATGTAGGGCGACCAACCACGACACTCGATTTGTTCCATTTTCTTGACTACCATCGGAGCAAGCTGGAAAATCAAGCTCTTGGCAAAACCCAGTCCGGAAAATAACGAAAAATATTTTTCCTGAGAAAAGCCTTTATTTGCTATTCTTTCAGTTAAATTATGCCCTCCAGTTCTGCTTCAACATAGACCTCCCCAAAAGCAGCCATTGTTGTTATGATTTTCGACTTTGACTACAGGCACTTCTCATTGTTGTCATCAATTAAACCACCCCCACAGATGATCAGAGGACCCTGATTGGTCTGGCCGTATGGTGGAAGGAGGGGAGGGGCTCAAACGGTTTCAATCTGGTCTTGGCCAGACTGTATACGTGTAGTGAAACAGAATGTAAGCTCGCGAGATCAGGGAGCTAGGATATTCTATCAACGTCCCACCATCAGTTCTCAGGACATTAGCTGATGGTCCTAAAGAAACTTTCTCCCCCCCAAAAAATGGCATCATTACAACATCACGTCATGTTACTGTTGCCGGGCCTATCAAGGCCATGATTGGTGAACCACTGGGACAGACACAGTGCTTTTATCAGTGTTTTGAATGTACATATTTGACATACAATATTACATTGTACATCCAGTCTCTGTTTTGGACTGTTTTGTTCCATAACCTCTTTGGCCGGTTCTGGTACCTCTTGTGGCATGAAAAATTATTTTCACTTTTTGCAGTGTAAAAGTTATAATATTTGAGACCAACGCGTAGCCGTATCTCTCACAGAGCTACAATGAGATTCACTTTCTTTCTGCGATCTCTCTCTGCTCTTATAGACATGAGCCTGCAACTCTCATCTCTCCAGCATTGCACTTCATTTATTTCCTTATAGAATCATAGCCGTGCGTAGGGTTCTGGAGGAGCTGCAGTATACCCCTGATAAATTGAAATACATTTGTTATAGCATCTGTTACTGCTGATAAATTGTCGCTGCAGTGGATAGCAGCCATTTGACGGGCTCCCGACCCATTCTGCTATTTTGTGTGTGTTTCTTTACGCTGATCTTAACTTCTTTTGTACATAATGTCTCCGCCATAATTTACTATGACCGAAAACAGCTTCTGGAGATCAGAACAGCGATCACTAACCTCGATTTGGATGGCAATTTATACTTCAAGGAGTCGGCAGCTCTGGACGTTCTGCTTACTCTGGACCAGGCCCTAATCCCCAGGACTCAAAAGAGGAAGTAACGGCACAAAAGAAGCAGACGAGCCGGCCTCCTGACGAGTTGGCATGCAAATAAACCGCCTCTACCCTCCGTTCTGTTGGAGAACTTAGTCACTAGAGAAAAAAAACTGGATGATCTCCATTCGAGACTATGGTACCTGAAGATCTGTAATATTCTAATGGCTCAACGAGGACATGGATAATATACGTCTCGCTAGCTTTTCCATGCATCGTCAAGACAGGTCGGCAGCCTCGGGTAAGATGAGAGGGGAGGGGCGTGTCTCTGTTAACATCACCTGGTGAGCGATCTCTAATGTAAAGGAAGTCGCAACGTTTTGCTCGCCTGAGTTAGAATACCTCATGATAAGCTCCAGGCCATACTATTTACCAAGAGAGTTTTCATCTATATTTTTCGTAGCTGTCTATTTACCACCACAAACCGATGCTGGCACTAACACCGCACTCAACGAGCTGTATAGGACCATAAGTAGTAAACAAGAAAAGGCGCTTCTTGTGGCCGGCGATTTTAATGCAGGGTAACTGAAATTAGTTTTAGCAAATTTTTACCAGCATGTCACTTGTAGAACTAGACGCGACGCAATTAGAGATGACTTTTACTCTACACACAGAAACGCATACAAGGCTCTCCCTCACAATCCCTTTCGCAAATTTGACCATAACTCTATCTTCCCGATCCCTGCTTACAAACAAAAACTCAAACAGGAAGCACCAGTGACACACTTAATACGGAAGTGGTCCGATGAAGCGGATGCTAAGCTACAGGACTGTTTCACTTGCACAGACTGGAATATGTTCCAGGATCCATCCGATTACATTGCGGAGTTTACCACATCTGGGTCATTCTGTCAAAATGGTAGCTTTTTTGAACAGCCAACTTTTACAACTGTTTATTATTTTTTTTATCAAAACTTAGTCAGATAATAGTTAACCGCTTAACATTATAAATCAAAATAAGACAGTTTAATATATTTGTACTACATTACATAAAAAATGCTTGTGCTGCCTTTTTGTCACTGGTGTTACCGATATTTTAGATGACAATTCAGGCTTTCTAGAAGGTCATTTCAGTCTTTAATTTGCATATATAATCAAAGAGAGAAAAGGTTAATGATAATGCTAAGAAATTGTTTGGATTAATAATAATTCATGCAGTTCTTTTCTGACATTTTCCCATTCATACTATTGTTTTTTATTGTAACATTAGAAATAAATTAGGTTGAGTCATCAAAATGGAATGATCATATCCTTGAAATGTTTACTAATGAATTTAGCAACAGTTGGATAGATACAACAAACATATTCAATTCAATTGGGAGACTGATGCCAGAACAACAATATGCCATACAGTAAGTAAGACCAGTGACGCAATGTAACACCAGTGACACAATGTGAAACCAATGACAAACTTAAGATTATTTCAAACAAATTTGATCAATTTATTAGTAATACTTTTAATTTACAAATCATTTCAGATTTCATAAGATGGGTTGATTTAATATGAACAATAAAATGAGGGTTATTGGTCAAAGATTAAGACAAAAGATGAAGCCTATCGACTAAAATGTGTCTTTGATAACACAACATTGTCATACAAACATATAAAACATGTCCACTAAAACACTAACATTGAACAGGAACTACAATTGTTTTCCTAACCACACTGATACGAAAACATTTTATGCAGTAAAACATGTTCATGGAATTTGTATTGTTCTTGACTTTTACTTCAGATATGTTTGCCATGTTATGGTGTCGCGTCCATCTCTTATCATCTCTGAGCCAATCTCCATTGCTTTCTAGCTACTGACGTCTTCTTCACTAGTAGCCAGTTCACATCTGCCATTTTCAGAGTCAGGTGCTCCTCCAACTACTTCCAGATACTGTGGCAAATTTGAACTGATCTTTTGTTCACTGTCAGCAACTCTGGCATCAGACAAACAATCTGATCATCCCCATACCAGTTGATATCATCTCTTGGGCAGTAGAACTTGTTGACACCATTCCTGTGCATGCACTTTACTTTTACATTATGTTCTTCAACCGCCAGTATAATGCCAGGGTATGGTTGTTCGTCGTAGTTCACGATACACCACTGTCCACTGCGATGAGACTCGATGACATCTGGACAAAGTGGAACTGAGGTATCCAGATCGATGACATCTGATTGATGTTTAGGTGAGAGATCACGGCCATTAGCCGGCATTATCGGGAGGGTGACTTCTTGGAGTCCATAACATCCGTTATGTCTCTCACGTGGCAGAACAAGAGTTCGGCTGACCCCCCACTTCATCCGGAGTGGATGGGTGAGTCAACACTGTTGTTCCTGCTGTCAATCTCTCTCTGTGTTTTGCCTGTCTGACCCGCCATTTTCTTCAATCCTGTGTTTTTTCCCTTTCTGTGAGATCCTTCACTCTTTTTTGAATCTCTAAATCCTTTAAGTAAATCTGGTATTTTTGTTTAAGGTAGGCTGCTCTGAGGTGTGGGTCAGCATCCCTTCTTAAATTGTAAATAAATCACTTAATCATGCAATTTCATCAATATCATCAATCAATATTTTAACACCAGTGACATGAAATTGAGGGACAGCTATTACTTGTAAATGATTTGTAATATTTATTTGATATTGTAGTTTTTTAAGTAGTCCAAACTATAATACTTTCCTTTGTATTATGAAATGTATACAAAATTGAGCTTGAGGCTGTAGTAACGCGACCGCATGCGGGATGGGGCGGACTATGAGGTTAACTTGTTATGGCTGCAATCCCGATATCGGGATAAGTGTCATCAACGACCGCTGAATAGCATAGCGCTACATACAATAAATATTACTATAAATATTTATATTCATGAAATCACAAGTGCAATATAGGAAAAGACAGCTTAGCCTTTTGTTAGTCCGCCCCATCCCGCATGCGGGATCGTGACTACAGCCTCAAGCTCATTACCATAACGCAACGTTAGCGATTTCTAAAAATCGCAAATGAAATGAAATAAATATGCCTGCTCTCAAGCTTATCCTTTTCTTAACAATCCTGTCATCTCAGATTTTCAAAATATGCTTTAGAACCAGAGAATGTTCTTGCAAAGTTCCAATGAAGCGTGTCTAGAACATCAATATCATATATTAGTAGAAAATGGCAACCATGTATGTTTGGTGGGACGTTGATAGAATATTATCCTAACCCACAGAAAACTGGACACAGGAATGTTCTTACAACGTTCCCATGAAACATGCCTAGAACATTAATATTGAATATTCTGAGAAAATTTGAATCATGTTCTGGGTAAGTCCTGTTTTACTTTAAAGGAATGGTCTCTTGGAAACAGTCCTTATATGTCACTGTAACATTCCTGTGATCACCTCATGAGACTCTTAAGGGAACATTCTCTAAAGTTGTGGAAGTGTTTGTTGTTAGCTGGGACTACACAGGAAAAATGATACACAAGTGAATCCCTCCTCTGGCCTAGCCAGGTATTATGCTACTAACACTGTATACTTGTATTTACGGTAGCGTCCCACCTGGCCAACATCCGGAGTGCCAAATTCAAATTAAATTACTATAAATATTAAACTTTTATGAAATCACAATTGCAATACTTCACAATAAAGCTTAACTTATTGTTAATCCAGCCAAGGTGTCAGATGTTTTAAATGCTTTACGGCAAAAGAAAACCATGCGCTTATCTGAGGACAGCGTCCAGCACACAAATGCATGACAAATCATTTTCAACCGGGGAGTTGCGACACGAAAGTCAGAAATAGTTATATGATATATGCCTGACCTTTGAAGATCTTCTTCTGTTGGCACTCCAAAAGGTCCCAGTAACATCACAAATGGTCCTTTTGTTCGATAATGTCCTTCTTTATATCCATAAAAACTCAGTTTAGCTGTTGCGCTTCCGTCAATAATCCACTCGGTTTCCCCCCTTCAAAATGCATACAAAATTAATCCCAAACTTTGCCAATAAATTTATCCAAACAAGTCAATCAACGTTTATAATCAATCCTTAGGTACCCTAATACGCAAATAATACGCAAATAAACAATACCTATTGAGATATCAGCTGATGTACGAAGGGCTATATAAATAAATTTGATTTGATTTGTTGGCGCAATTATTAGAAAATGGAAGAAGTTCAAGATGATGGTCAATCACCCACGCTCTGGGGCTCCATGCAAGATCTCACCTCGTGGGGTATCAATGATCATGAGGAAGGTGAGGGATCAGCCCAGAACTACACGGCAGGACTTGGTCAATGACCTGAAGAGAGCTGGGACCACAGTCTCAAAGAACCATTAGTAACACACTACACCGTCATGGATTAAAATCCTGCCGCGCACGCAAGGTCCCCCTGCTCAAGCCAGCGCATTTCCAGGCCCGTCTGAAGTTTGCCAATGACCATCTGGATGATCCAGAGGAGGAATGGGAGAAGGTCAGGTGGTCTGATGAGACAAAAATTTAGCTTTTTGGTCTAAACTGTTTGGAGGAAGAAGAATGAGTACAACCCCAAGAACACCATTCCAACCATGAAGTATGGAGGTGGAAACATCATTCGTTTGGGATGCTTTTCTGCAAAGGGGACAGGACGACTGCACCGTATTGAGGGGAGGATGGATGGGGCCATGTATCGCAAGATCTTGGCCAACAACCTCCTTCCCTCATTAAGAGCATTGAAGATGGGTCGTGGCTGGGTCTTCCAGCATGACAACGACCCGAAACACACAGCCAGGGCAACTAAGGAGTGGCTCCGTAAGAAGCATCTCAAGGTCGTGGAGTGGCCTAGCCAGTCTCCAGACCTGAACCCAATAGAAAATCTTTGGAGGGAGCTGAAAGTCCGTATTGCCCAGCGACAGCCCCGAAACCTGAAGGATCTGGAGAAGGTCTGTATGGAGGAGTGGGCCAAAATCCCTGCTGCAGTGTGTGCAAAGCTGGTCAAGAACTACAGGAAACGTATGATCTCTGTAATTGCAAATAAAGCTTTCTGTACCAAATATTAATTTCTGCTTTTCTGATGTATCAAATACTTATGTCATGCAATAAAATGCAAATTAACTACTGAAAAATCATACAATGTGATTTTCTGGATTTTTATTTTAGATTCCGTCTCTCACAGTTGAAGTGTGCCTATGATAAAAATTACCCCACTGTATCTACAATACAAAATCCATGCGTACGTGTGTGTATAATGCGTATGTTATCGTATGTGTGTATGCATGTGTCTGTACCTATGTTTGTGTTGCTTCACAGTCCCCGCTGTATATAGTCCTAGGGAAGATGACACCACATTTTGTCTCAGGTTTACATGAGCTCCAATTAGTCATCATTTTCCCGCCCTCCGAGTGACCCTCAGGCATTGATTCAATCAAATCACTATCAACACGCGCACTGCACTTGACTTTAAAGGTAACTTACACTTTAGTTGACATCCACAGCGTTTACCGTGTATGCAATCTCAGCGTACATCATGGAAATCGCGTGCATGTCGACAGTACAGTACACATTTGATTGAATCCCAGCCAAAGTCAGCTCTGGATCTCTGTGTCTCTCGTATCCCCAGTGCTGCCCTCCTAGGCCAGGCATTTGTCTTCCACTGAACTGTGTGTGTGTGTGTATTACATCTTGCAGGGAACATTTGGCCGCAAGCCTCAGGCCAAGCCTGAGGATGACCGTTACCTGAGAGCAGCCATCCAGGAGTATGACAACATCGCCAAGCTGGGCCAGATCATGAGGGAGGGGCCCGTTAAGGTAAGGGACACACAAACACACAATATGTCCTCTCAGGTGGCAGTGACCACACATTCTTGTTGGGAACTAATATTTCTGCTTGTAAAACAACCATTGAATTTGAGGTGCTGTGCGGTAATGGGACGGTGAATGTGATTTTGATTGACTGTGATTGTGACCCTAACTGCTGTCCTATTAGGGCACATTGCTCAATGTGGTTCTGGACGACTACCTGAGGCTCAAAAAGCTCTTTGCAGCCAGACTGGTCACCAAGTCGACCATCCAAGGCGACCAATCGTCAGTCACAGAGGTGGGACGTGAGAAGAAGCAGGTCCAATCCTGTTGCTGTGTGCTGTCCTGCTCCCTGCCACCGCCATTGGAGGGCGCTATATCACTCCTCTGTTTTCCCCACTGGCGCTTCTCCGTCTCACTGCCTCTGCTTGCATGACTCCTGTAGGCCACTGCCACCCCACTCTACTGCTCTATAGGATGTTGCCACCGACTGCTAGTGCTAACTGCTGTTTTTCCCCTCAGAATTCCTTTCAGGCTCATTTCTGACTGCTGCACCTTTTCAACATTATTGCATCTGACTTTCAATGTTACTTAATTTCAATGAGACAATTGGTGCTGCTTTTTTGCTTATTCCCCAACTTCCTTCAACCCTCTACCCTTTAATATAATATGCCTATTCCTCTCTTCCATGTCTCTACCTTCTTTCCTCTCCCAGCTGATCCAGAGTGACCTGGATGATGACGAGGATGAGCGAGTGGGCATGGGTGGCAGCTGGGGTACGCTGCGCTTCAAACACAAGCTCCCCGTGGAGATGAGGGGACCCGACGGCGTGCACGTTGTTCACGGCAGCATGGGCACGCTCCTGACCTCTGACCTCAACAGTCTGCCTGAGGACAACCAGCTGGCCCTGGCGCGCTCCATGGAGGCGCTTAACGCCACCGACAGGGGGCTGTACACCGAGCGCAATGCCCGTACTGAGTCGGCCAAGTCCACGCCGCTGCACCACAACAACAAGGTCGATGACACACTGTCCCAGAGCCCGCTGGAGATCACGGAGTTATGACTAGCCTCGCTGGTCTGAGAAGATCCACCACTGAGTGGAATGTCCTCCTGTCCCCCTGACTCTTCCTCTATCCTCTCCTCATAGACTGAGTGTCAGACACTGACCACTGTGACCAGTATACAGCCAGGAGAGATTTGGGAAAGCGGGCAGAGGGCCAGGGGTTGGAGGAGGTAGAGTGTGTGTATAGTCTGGGAACTTCAAATGCCAGTGAAGATCTTTGTGAGCCATGGAAGGTATGTGTAAGGGATTTTAATTTCATTTAATGCCTGATGGTGGATCAAATGCATAGGCCTGTGTGTCAATTGAAGACCTGGAACATAAAATAGCAAAGCAAACTGAAAGACTTCTAAGATAAAACATTTTGATAAATAGGACATTATGGCCAGCTTATTATCTCTTGCAGGATATTATTTGGTCTCTTACACATTCAGCTAAGATCCAGGTGCCCAGCGAACAACATTCCCACACTTTTAGAGAACATTCCCTTAAGAGTCTCATTAGATCATTACCCAGTGGTGTAAAGTACTTAAGTAAAAATACTTGAAAGTACTTCTTAAGTCATTTTCTGGGGGGATATCTGTACTTTACTTTTAATTTTCTTTAGGAATGTAGTGAAGTTAAAGTATGTATTTTTTTGCTCCATACATTCTCCCTGACTTCCAAAAGTACATTACATTTTGAATGCTTATCAGGACAGGAAAATGGTCTAATTCACACAATTATATCAAGAGAACGTCCCTTGTCATTCCTACTGCCTCTGATCTGACTAAATACATGCTTTATTTGTCAATTATGTCTGAGTGTTGGAGCGTGCCCCTGGCTATCCACATATTTTTTTTTTAAAGTGCCGTCTGGTTTTCTTAATGTAAGGAATTTTAAATGATTTAGTATTTACTTTTGGCACTTAAGTATATTTTAGCAATTATAATATTTACTTTTGATAATTAACTATATTTCAAACCTAATTATTTTAGACTTTTACTCAAGTAGGATGTTGCTGGGTGATTTTCACTTTTACTTGAGTCATGTTCTATTAAGGTATCTTTACTTTAACTCAAGTATGACAATTGGGTACTTTTTCCACCACTGCCATTACCTAATGTTTTCATAGGACTGTTCCAGTGATGTGCAAAGACTGTTTCATTCCCTTAATGTCAAACAGAACTTTCCCAGAACGTAGTTTGCATGTTCTCAGAATATTCAATATGAATGTTCAAGACACATTCATTGGGAATGTAGCAAGGACATTCCTGTGTCCAGTTTTCTGAGGGTTAGAATATTCAATCAACGTCCCACCAAACACACACAGAGCATGGTTGCCATGTTCTCAGAATATCTAATATTATAATACACTAATTATTCTAAACTGCAAAAGGGACTACTCGTACATTTTTTTTTTCTTCATTTTCAGGCTCGAAAGAAGCATGCCGTCCTTTTACATCCGGTAGACCACTTTATATTAAGCTGGGTTTTGGTTTTTCAGTTTTTGTGTTTGGAATGGCACGGATACTATTGTGTCATGTTAATGACATTACGGCATAATTTCGCTCCTCCTCCAGCCCTATAAAAGGGACCCCTTGACCCATCTAAAAGTAATTCGTAGTCAATGACAGAAAGCATCCACAGGCCTCTACAGGATGTCCTGGCATTGCAGGAGAGGAGGCTGCATGAGGCGTTAGATAAGCCAGGTAATTTACAGAAAGTATTCATACCCCTTGATTTATTCCACATTTTGTTTTGTTACAGCCTGAATTCAAAATGGATTCATTGGATTTTTTTTCCTCTCACCAACTACACACAAGTCCTGATAATGACAAAGTGCAAACATTTTTTTTGAATTTTTGAGCAAATTTGTTGAAATTGAAATACAGAAATACAGTACCAGTCAACTACTCATTCAATAGTTTTTATTTTTACTATTTTCTACATTGTAGAATAATAGTGAAGACATCAAAACTATGAAATAACACATTGAATCATGTAGTATCCAAAAAAGTGTTAAACAAATGTAAATATATTTTATATTTGAGATTCTTCAACGTGGCCACCCTTTGCCTTGATGACAGCTTTGCACACTCTTGGAATTATCTTAACCAGCTTCATGAGGTAGTCACCTGGAATGCATTTCAATTAACAGGTGTGCCTTGTTAAAGTTAATTTGTTGAATTTCTTTCCGTCTTAATGCATTTCAGCCAATTAGTTGTGTTGTGACAAGGTAGGGGTGGTATACAGAAGATAGCCCTATTTGGTAAAAGACCAAGTCCATATTATGGCAATAGCAGCTCAAATAAGCAAAGAGAAACAACAATCCATCATTACTTCAAGACATGAATGTCAGTCATTGCCGAAAATTTCAAGAACTTTCTTCAAGTGCAGTCGCAAAAACCATCAAGCGCTATGATGAAACTGGCTCTCCTGAGGACCGCCACAGAAAGGAAGACCCAGAGTTACTTCTGCTGCAGAGTTAACTGCACCTCAGATTTTAGCCCAAATAAATGCTTCACAGAGTTCAAGTAACAGACATATCTCAACATCCATTGTTCAGAGAAGACTGCGTGAATCAGGCCTTCAGGTTAAATTGCTGCAAAAGAAACCACTACTAAAGGACACCAATAATAAGAAGAGACTTGGGCCAAAAAATACGAACAATGGACATTAGACCGGTGGAAATCTGACATTAGACTGGTGGAAATCTGTCCTTTCGTTTGATGAGTCCAAATTTGAGATTTGTGGTTAAACCGCTGTGTCTTTATGAGACACAGAGTAGGTGAACGGATCATCTCTGCATGTGTGGTTCCCACCGTGAAGCATGGAGGAAGTGTGATGGTGCTTTGCTGGTGACACTGTCAGTGATTTATGTAGAATTCAAGGCACACTGAACCAGCATGGCTACCATAGCATTCTGCAGCGATACGCCAACCCATCTGGTTTGAGCTTAGTGGGACTATACTTTTTATTTCTCAACAGGATAATAACCCGAAACACACATCCAGGCTGTCTGTGTAAGGGCTATTTGACCAAGAAGGAAAGTGATGAAGGGCCACATCAGATGACCTGGCCTCCACAATTACCCCAACTCAATTGAGATGGTTTGGGATGAGTTGGACCGCAGCCAACAAGTGCTCAGCATATGTAGGAACTCCTTCAAGACTGTTGGAAAAGCATTCCTCATGAAGCTGTTTGAAAGAATGCCAAGAGTGTGCAGAGCTGTCATCAAGGCAGTGTGGCTACTTTGAAGTGTTTTTTACATTGGATAAAAGCAGACACAGAACTATTAAATGGTATATCATACACTGCATTTGAGGAACATCGGGAAAGTAATTCTGCTTTGAAAGCTAATACATTTGTATTCTCACTTACGAGAAACGTCCTAACAGCAGCAGTCAAGCACCCAAGCTAAGTTGTCACAATGACATTCTATAAAATGGATACTTGCAAAATGGAGTATTTTGTTAAGACATGTAGCTAGCTAGCTAGCTAAACAATTAACCATAATCCCAACTCATGGCGTTACTACCCTAACAGCTAACATCAGGCTATAACTAGCCAAGCAAATGTCTCTGAGATACGAATAATAAGATCATAAATGTAACGTTAGCTAGCGAGTCAGCCAGCTAACGTTAACTAGCTAGCCAAGCATACATTTTAACTTGAAATTAAAAGACAAAGTCAAAATTTTAAATGTGTCATATCCTCAAATGTAGCTAGTTAGACTCTCTTACCTGTATACATCATGGTTGAACGCTTCTCCCTGTCACGGATGCCCTGGTTGCCCTTAGTTTGAAAATGTAATCCGGAGACAGGTATTTTCTCCATTTCCTTAGCTATCATACTCTAATTCCACTGATTTCTAAACTCAGTCCTCCAGAAAGTGGAGAACAACACTTATGCAGTTCTACTAAGCATTATATATATTTTTAAAGCTGCGTCAGACAGGATTACCTACACATACTGACCAGCTCAAATAGACAGAAGCGTGCTATGTGGCAGTCCTAACTCATCTCTCGGCATGTCCATCCCACTCATTATCTCAGCCAATCATGGCTAGCAGGAAGGTTGTCATTTTCTGTGCTAAACCAACAATACTTGAAATGTAACAATTGTATTAGTATTTAAAGATTCCATACACGTTTGTTATTAAGGCACATGAAAGTTCACATGTTGCAGAAGGCATTTCTGCAAAAAAAAAAAAAAAATTTAATAAAAAAATATTACATTCAAATGGCTCGTGTGAAGTAGTGACCCGCGACGTACGCCTAGTTTCCTGAAACGGTTCACATTTAACACTTTGTGGGTTACTACATTATTCAATGTGTGTTATTTCATAGTTTTGATGCCTTCACTATTACTCTATAATGTAGAAAATATTTTTAAAATGAAGAGAAACCCTGGAATGAGTAGATGTGTCCAAACTTTTGACTGGTTCTGTATCTCATTTACATAAGTATTGACACCCCTATCCAATACATGTTAGGATCACCTTTGTCAGCAATTCCAGCTGAGTCTTTCTGGGCTTCCTTTCTTTCTAAGAGCTTTGCACACCTGGATTGAACAATATTTGACCATCATTCTTTCAAAATTCTTCAAGCTCTGTCAAATTAGTTGTTTATCATTGCTAGATAACCATTTTCAAGTGTTGCCATTGATTTTCAATCAGATAAGGTCAAAATTGTAACTCGGCCACTCAGGATTATTCACTGACTTCTTGGTAAACAACTCCAGTGTAGATTTGGCCTTGTGTTGTTTTAGGTTATTGTCCTGCTGAAAGGTGAATTAATCTCCCAGTATGTAACGTTGTGCACTGAGAGTCGGGAAGCAAGTTCAGGGAGTGAATAAACAAAACATAACACAAAACAAGAAACACGAACAACGCACAGACAAGAAACAGAAAGAATAAAGCCTGGGGAAGGAACCAAAGAAATCATACAATGTGATTTTCTGGATTTTTGTTTTAGATTCCGTCTCTCACAGTTGAAGTGTACCTATGATTAAAAAAAATGACAGATCTCTACATGCTTTGTAATTAGGAAAACCTGCAAAATCGGCAGTGTGTTAAATACTTGATCTCCCCACTGTGAAGGTAATCAGGGAAGTGATGGAGTCCAGGTGAGTCTGATGATGCGCAGGTGCACGTAATGATGGTGACAGGTGTGCGCCATAACGAGCAGCTTGGTGACCTAGAGGCCAGAGAGGGAGCACATATAACACAGTATCTGGTGGAAAACAGACAAACAGGTTTTCCTCAAGGATTTTGCCTGTGCTTAGCTCCATGCCATTTCTTTTTATCCTAAAAAAAACTCCCCAGTCCGTAACTATTACAAGCATACCCATAACATGATGGATCCACCAATATGCTTGAAAATATGGAGAGTGGTTCTCAGTAATGCATTGGATTGGATTGGATTTGCCCCAAACATAACACTTTGTATTCAGGACAGTTAATTGCTTTTTTCAGTATTGCTTTAGTGCCTTGTTGCAAACAGGATGCATGTCTTGGAATGCTTTTATTCTGTACAGACTTCTTTCTTTTCACTCAATTAGGTTAGTATTGTGGAGTAACTACAATGTTGTTGATCCATCCTCAGTTTTCTCCTATCACAGCCATTACACTTTGTAGCTGTTTAAAGTCAACATTGGCCTCATGGTGAAATCCCTGAGTGGTTTCCTTCCTCTCCGGAAACCGACGTAGGAAGGACACCTGTATCTTTGTAGTGACTGGGTGTATTGATACACCATCCAAAGTGCAATTAATAACTTCAACATGCTCAAAGGGTAGGCCGTCATTGTAAATAATAATTTGTTCTTAACTGACTTGCCTAGTTAAATAAAGGTTAATAAACACATTAATAAAAATAAAAAGGGATATTCAATGTTTGCTCTTTTTTTTACCAGCTACCACTAGGTGCCCTTCTTTGCGAGGCATTGGAAAACCTCGCTGGTCTTTGCAGTTGAATCTGTGTTTGAAATGCACTACTTGACTGAGGGACCTTACAGATAATTGTATGTGTGGGGTATAGAGATGAGGTAGTCATTCAAAACTCATTAAACAAAACTCATTAAACACTATTATTGCACACAGAGTGAGTCCATGCAAATTATTATGTGACTGGTTAAGCTCATTTTTACTCCTGAACTTATTTAGGCTTGCCACAAAGGGGTTGAACACTGATTGACTCAAGACATTTCAGCTTTTCATTTTTAAATAATGTGCAAAAAATATTTTTAAACACAATTCCACTTTCACAATATGGGGAATTGTGGGTAGGCCAATGACAAAAACATCTCCATTTAATCTATTTTAAATTCAATCAAGGGGTGTGAATACTTTCTGAAGGCACTGTACCTGACCTAACACCCCCTCCCGGTTCTCCCTCCTGACCCCTGAGATGTTAAAGTCTTCATAAATAAAAGATGGGCTTTTAACTAAAACTGTTATGACTTTGTCTTTTTATTATTAGATTTTGTTAAAAGTTTATTTTAGGCAGTAGATAATAGCCTAATAATATTGTAGCCTTGTAGATGGGTGGGTGATTCACCAGGAATTTATGGACTATACGTGGGGTGTGTGGGGACCACAATGAGTGTGGTCAAGATGTATGAAATGCAGAGGGTAAAGTTAACATGGGATATTTGTACATCGGCAGTAACATTGTCAGACTCACTCAGTGGGATTATTGGGATTGCGCCGTATCAACCAGCTGGTTTTCAATGAAAACATTGCAGACAACTGGATTTTTTTTTAGAAGGAATGGTGGATTTACTGCAATGAGGGTCTATCGGACAAAACAAAGAGGTTCAAGTGTGCACTCTACTTAACCTGGCTGGACCGGACACCATGGAAAATCATTTGTCTTTGCAGAGGAAGAGAATCATGAGGAGGTATTGTTGACAAAGTTTGAACAGATACTGTATGTCTCCAAGTGAAAAATGTAATAATGGACAGACTCGTTAAATTCTACAAACCGAAAACCTGATGAATCTATTCAGTCCTATACATCTATGCTGAGAATACTGGCAAAGAAATGTGAATTTGGTCCACTAACTGATGAACTGGTTAGAGAACAAAGTGACAATAAACTGCTATGAAAAAAAATTCACACTGGAATCAGCTGTTAATCTGTGCATGCTAAATGAGCAGTCTGAAAGGAGTAAAAATGAACTGAGGATAGAGGAGAAGTTTTTTCCGTTCAAGGTCAACGCTGTACAAACTGTAATGGTGCACACCCCCCTGATAGAAACATACGTTTTGCATTTAACAAACGGTGCAATAACTCGGGTAGGATTAATATTTTTGCCAAGTGCTGCAGGTCAAGTCAACAATGAGCACAACAGCAACCAATAGGCAGCTATGCTAACAGTAACAGATACCATACTAATGCACATCAGCCTGGCTCATATCAGCCCAGAGCACAGAACTTCAGCAGAATGAATAAACTGGAATGTAAACCTGAAAATGAAGCTGAGGATACATCGTGTTGATCTGATTACTAACAAGGGGGAGATATTCACTACACTAATAGTAAACTACACTGCAGCCAAGCTCAAAGTGAAAATGGATACTGGTGCAAAGTGCAATGTGTTATCGAAACAAATGCTGGAGAACATTGAACCTTCTGTGTCTGTTAATACTGCTGAAAAAGTTAACCTGGATGCCTATGGGGGGCAGATGATCCGTACACAGCCACCCTTCATTGCACTCAAGGGAACTTTAACTTTAATGTAGTTGAACAGGAAGTGAAACCACTACTTGGGTTGTCAGACAGCATAGCATTGGGGCTCATACAACTACCTCCTGATGTGCACATGTTGAAGCAATAGGCTCCAGGAGTATAGTGACCTATTTAACACAGAAGAGATTGGCAATCTACCAGTGGTTTTTCACATGAAACTGAATGAGTAATGCCCAGTCTATGTGCCCAGAAAAGTGCCAGTGGCAATGAAAGAGAAAGTGATTAAAGAATTTGAGATGCTGTCAGGTTAGGTGTTCTAATCCTTGAAAATTACCTGCCAAAATGACCTGCCATCACCTGCGTAGAGACCGTTTTCCAGGAGGACAAGGGACAATGCTTCCCACACCACAGAGATGCTTCACCCTGTGATGGAGACACGGTAAAGGAGGCTCTGACACAACAGAGAATGAGGGGAAAAGTGTACTATGACCATAGTGCACGGCAGCTCAGTCCATTGGCGCCTGGACAAATTGTCAGGTTGCAGACGCCCTGTGGCTATGTTAGGTTAGCAGTTGTGAGTGGCGGTGCCCCACAAACAAATGGCTACGTTGTCACATCAGATGGCGCAGACAATGTGAAGAATCAATCCACTGTACTTATTGCTGATTCAAAAACTGTGTGTGTGTGTGTGTCTACACCCATTCTTTGTCTATAACCATTCAGCATCGTTCACACCCTCTTAAGCTTTAGCCCCACCCATCTCTTTAAGGATTGATCCAAGCAGTCTGTACTAACAACAGCAGTCCAGCACCCAAGCTAACTTGCTAGCTACTTCCAGACACATATGAGAGAACAGCTCACTGAACATTACTCGCCCTATCAGAGCTGGTTAGGCTGTTATGATATTCAGAGCGTTGGTGACTGCAACTGTGCTGTCAGATTGCCCGTTTGTGAATTCAGAGCATTTCCCTCTCTGAGGGTTCAGAGCCCACACTGGACACTCTGGACGATGAGTAGGGTTGATCCGAACATTATGACCTCACAACGGTAGTCAAGCACCCAAGCTAACTGGCTATAATTGCCTAGTTTGCTAGCTACTTCCAGACACATAATGAGAGAACACCCCACTCTGACCATTTTACTCACCCTTGCAGAGCTGGTTATGCTGTTTTCATGTTATCCAGAGCAATGGTGACTAACTGTGCTAGTCAATGGTGACTAACATGTTAGTCAATGGTGACTAACATAGTATACTTCCGGCGCTGACAGAGATGGCCGCCTCGCTTCGCGTTCCTAGGAAACTAAGCAGTTTTTAGTTTTTTTACATGTTATTTCTTACATTAGTACCCAAGGTAATCTTAGGTTTCATTACATACAGTCGGGAAGAACTACTGAATATAAGAGCAACGTCAACTCACCATCAGTACGACCAGGAATATTACTTTCCCGAAGCGGATCCTGTGTCCTGCCTTCCACCCAGGACAACGGAATGGATCCCAGCCAGCGACCCAAAACAAAGATGTCGAAAAAGAGGAAAATGTAGCGGTCTTCTGGTCAGGCTCCGGAGAAGGGCACATCGCGCACCACTCCCTAGCATACTACTCGCCAATGTCCAGTCTCTTGACAACAAGGTTGATGAAATCCGAGCAAGGGTAGCATTCCAGAGGGACATCAGAGACTGTAACGTTCTTTGCTTCACGGAAACATGGCTCATTCGAGAGACGCTAACGGAATCGGTGCAGCCAGCTGGTTTCTTCACGCATTGCGCCGACAGAAACAAACATCTTTCTGGTAAGAAGAAGGGTGGGGGCGTATGCCTTATGATTAACAAGACGTGGTGTCACCACAACAACATACAGGAACTCAAGTCCTTCTGTTCACCTGACTTAGAATTCCTCACAATCAAATGTCGTCCGAATGATTAGGGAATTCTCTTCGATTATAATCACAGCCGTATAAATTCCCCCCCAAGCAGACACATCGATGGCTCTGAATGAACTTTATTTGACTCTTTGCAAACTGGAAACCACATATCCTGAGGCTGCATTCATTGTAGCTGGGGATTTTAACAAGGCTTATCTGAAAACAAAACTCCCTAAATTGTATCAGCATATCGATTGCGCAACCAGGGCTGGTAAAACCTTGGATCATTGCTATTCTAACTTCCGCGACGCATATATGTCCCTGCCCTCCTTTCGGAAAAGCTGACCACGACTCCATTTTGTTGCTTCCTGCCTACAGACAGAAACTAAAACAAGAAGCTCCCGCGCTCAGGTCTGTTCAACGCTGGTCCGACCAATCTGATTCCACGCTTCAAGACTGCTTCAATCACATGGATTGGGATATGTTCCGCATTGCGTCCAACAACAACATTGACCAATACGCTGATTCGGTGAGCGAGTTCATTAGAAAGTGCATTGATGATGTCGTTCCCATAGCAACGATTAAAACATTCCCAAACCAGAAACCGTGGATTGATGGCAGCATTCGCGTGAAACTGAAAGCTCAAACCACTGCTTTTTAACCAGGGAAAGGTGACCGGAAACATGACCGAATACAAACAGTGTAGCTATTCCCTCCACAAGGCAATCAAACAAGCTAAGCGTCAGTATAGAGACAAAGTAGAGTCACAATTCAACGGCTCAGACACAAGAGGTATGTGGCAGGGTCTTCAGTCAATCACGGATTAAAAAAAGAAAACCAGCCCCGTCACGGACCAGGATGTCTTGCTCCCAGGCAGCCACTGCCTGTTCACCCCGCTATCATCCAGAAGGCGAGGTCAGTACAGGTGCATCAAAACAGGGACAGAGAGACTTCTATCTCAAGGCCATCAGACTGTTAAACAGCCACCACTAACATTGAGTGGCTGCTGCCAACACACTGCCAACTCCAGTCACTTTAATAATGGGAATTGATGGAGATTGATGTAAAATATATCACTAGCCACTTTAAACAATGCAACTTAATATAATGTTTACATACCCTACATTACTCATCTCATATGTATATGTATATACTGTACCCTATATCATATAATGCATCTCACTAGCCACTTTAAACAATGCAACTTAATATAATGTTTACATACCCTACATTACTCATCTCATATGTATATGTATATACTGTACCCTATATCATATAATGCATCTTTATGTAATACATGTATCACATGTATGCCACTTTGTTTACATACCCTACATTACTCATCTCATATGTATATACTGTACTCGATACCATCTACTGCATCTTGCCTATGCCGTTCTGTACCATCACTCATTCATATATCTTTATGTACATATTGTACATGATGAAAACACTTTGTCAAAATTAGAAACATGTAATATCTGGAGAAAAAAAATCTTACCCACATACATCATGGATGGACGTGTCTCCTGTCGGATGCCATGGTTGCCCTTAGTTTGAAGATGTAACTCCGGAGACAGGTGTCTTCTCCATCTCCTTCGCCATCGTACTTGAATTCCACTGATTTCAAAGCTCGGCCCTCCAGAAAGTGGAGAGACACAGCTGTATCTCTTGCTAACAGTATACTTTAACTTGACATTAGGCTTATGCATTTTTACTACGCAATACATTTTTTTAAAGCCGCGTTAGACAGGATTACCTAGACATACTGACCAGCTGAAAGGCAGAAGCGTGCTATATGGCAGACCAATCCAAACTCATCTCTCGGCATGTACATCCCACTCATTATCTCAGTCAATCATGGCTAGCGGGAAGATATGTATTTTTCTGTGGCTAAACCAACAAGGCCTGTAATTTAACAATTTGATTTGTATTTACAGATGGCATACAAGTTTGATATTAAAGGCACATGAAAGTTCACATGTTCCAGAAGACATTTCTGCCCAAAACACACGTTGGTACAAATTTGACAAGTTTACTTTCAAACGGCTCTCCTGTGAAGTAGTGACGCAAGGCATACTCCTAGTTTCCTGAAACGGGTCACATATAGGCCTAAAATTAAAACATTGTATCTGTCCCTGAAGTTAGATCTTAACAGTTTTTGTACTTAATGTTTATGCCATGATTTCCCTTCACCGTAAAAGAGCTAACCTCGATTTGGATGATGATTTATACTTAAATGAGTTGGAGGCGAATGACATACTGCTTATCCCGGACCAGGCCCAAATCCCCCGACAATCGAAGAAGGAAGATGCGGTGTTATAGAGGCCGACGTGTGGGATACCCGACGAGACTACATTGGCGAGTGGATAAACCGCCCCTGCCCTCCGTTCTATCGGAGAACTTGCAATCACTGGAGAATAAACTGGATGAGCTCTGTTTGAAACTATGCTATTAACGTGATCTGAAGAACAGGGATATCCTATGTTTCTCCGAGTCGTGGCTGAAGAAGGACATGGAAAATATATATCTCGCTGGTTTTTCGGTACATTGGCAGGACAGAACGGTAACATCGGGTGAACTCGATGGGGTGGTGTGTGTCTCTTCTGTTAACAGCTGGTGTGCGATCACTAATATTAAGGCAGTCTCGAAGTTCCGCTCACCTGAGTTAGAATACCTCATGATAAGCTGTATACCAGGGGTAGGCAACACTGTTCCTGAAGTGCCACAGGTACCGCAGGATTTTGTTCTAACTAGGTATCACGACCGACCAACTGCGCTAAATAATCAGTTCAGTGATTGAAAAAATTCAACACACCTGGTCTTCCAGGTTGGTTAAATCAAAAACATGAAGTGCCTGCAGTACTCCAGCCTAAGCCTGCTGTAGACCATACTATTTACCTTTCATAGCTGTCTACTTATCACCACAAACCAATGCTAGCACCAAGACCACACTCAATGAGCCGTATAGGGCCATAAGCAAACAAGAAAATGCTCACCCAGAGGTGGCTCACATAGTGGCCTGTGATTTTAATGCAGAGAAACTGAAGTCCGTCTTACCTCATTTCTACCAACATGTCACCTGTACAACTAGAGGGGAAAAACTCAAGATCACCTTGTCATCCATTTGGCAAATCTGACCATAACTCTATCCTCCTGATTTCTGCTTCAAACCGGGAGTACCAATACGGAAGTGGTTCAATGAAGCAGAAGCTAAGCTACAGGACTGTTTCTTTATCACAGAGTGGAATATGTTCCGGGATTCAACCAATGGCATTGAGGAGTTTACCACATCAGTCAGCAGCTTCATTAATAAGTGCATTGATGATGTCTCCCCCACAGCGTCCATATGTACATATCCCAACCAGAAGCCATGGATTACAGGCAACATCTGCACCATGCATGAGAGCGCCAACTGTTCTGGATCAACTGTGTGATCCTGCTCTCCACAGCCAATGTGAGTAAGACCTTTAAAGGTTGGCATTCGCAGGGCCAGACGGATTACCAGGATGCTTATTCAGAGCAGGCACTGAACAGCTGGCAAGTTTCTTCACTGACATTTTCAGCCTCGTCCTGACCCAGTCTGTTTCAAGCAGACCATCATGGTCCCTGGGCCCATGAACGCCAAGGTAACCTGTCTAAATGACTATCGACCCGCAGCACTCACATCGGTAGCCATGAAATGCTTTGAAAGGCTGGTCATGACACACATCAACACCATCATCCCAGACACCCTGCACCCACTCCAATTCGCATACTGTACCAACAGATCCAAAGATGACACAATGTCTATTGCGTTTTCTGCCTTTAACCACCTACAGTGCCTTCAGAAAGTATTTACACCCCTTAACCTTTTCCACATTTTGTTGTGTTACTAATTGACATTCAAATTGATTTAATTGCATTTTTTTTCAACGATCTACACAAAAAAAATGTGTCAAAGTGGAAGAAAAATTAAAACATGAAAACTAAAACCCTAAAACCCTAATTAATCATGATTCGATATGTTTTCAACCTCCTGAGTCAATACAATGTTAGAATCACTTTTGGCAGCTACAACTCTCTCTGGATACATCTCTAATAGCGTTCCACACCTGGATTGTGCAACATTTGCCCATTATTCTTCTCAAAATTCTTAAAGGTCTGTCAAATTGGCTGTTGATCATTGCTAGACAACCACTTTCTGGTATTTCCATTAATTTTCAGGCAGATTTAAGTCAAAATTGCAACTCTGCCACTCAGGAACATTCACTGACTTCTTCTTGTTATTGTTCTGCTGAAAGGTGAAATCATCTCCCAGTGTCTGGAAGAAAGCAGACTGAACCAGGCTTTCCTCTAGGATTTTGCCTGTGCTTAGCTCTATTCAGTTTCTTTTTTATCCTGAAAAATTATCCAGTCCTTAAGGATTACATGCTTGCCCATAAACATATATTTATTAATGTATTGTATTGAATTTGCCCCAAAGAAAACAATTTGTATTGAGGACCAAAAGTAGTCCCGCATTAAATGACGTGCAGCTTATAAAGGCTTCATAAACACTACTTAAATGTTTTACAAATCATCTTTGTCATGCTTTATAAAGGGTTTATAAATGTGGCATAACTGTGACTGTCACGCCCTGGCCTTCGTATTTTGTGTTTTCTTTATTTATTTGGTCAGGCCAGGGTGTGACATGGGTTTATTTTGTGGTGTGTTTGTGTATTGGGGGTTTTCGTAGGTTTTGGGATTGTGGCTTAGTGGGGTGTTCTAGCAAAGTCTATGGTTGCCTGAGGAGGTTCTCAATCAGAGGCAGGTGATTCTCGTTGTCTCTGATTGGGAACCATATTTAGGCAGCCATATTCTTTGAGTGTTTCATGGGTGATTGTTCCTGTCTCTGTGTTTGTAGTCACCAGATAGGCTGTATAGGTTTTCACGTTCCGTTTGTTGTTTTGTATTAATCGTGTTTTGTCTTCATTAAACATGTGTCGAATTAACCACGCTGCATTTTGGTCCGACTCTCTTTCGACGGAAGAAAACCATAACAGTGACATAACCACCAATGTCCAATGTGACAAACCACAATGTCAAATAACAAACGTTTGCTTTAAAAGGGTTGCATAAGCACCACTTAATAAAGGACTTATAAATCATATAAAATGTAGGCTCCACAAAGCATTTAGAACCCTGTCATGCATCTTGGTAGAGCATTGCCAGGATATTCGTTTCGATTCCCGGGACCACCCATACGTAAAAATGTAGTCACTCATGACTGTACGTCACTTTGGATAAAAGTGTCTGCTAAATGTGATATATTATTTCACTAAAACATTTATAGGATGGCCTAACCGCTTTCCCTCTTGGGTGCATAGTCAATATTGGACCTGACCTCAACTTCCCCCAAAATTCTGTGCTGCAGGATGACACACACTCTAAAGTGCAGTATTGCACAGCAAAAAGCTTGGTATGGATTTTTAAATCGTTTTTGATTTTTTTTGCCTACTTCAGTTTTTTCACAAATTCCGTTTTCTTGGTTTTGTTTTTCCTGGTTTCGAATGTGATAATTTTTTTCTGGTTTCCCATAAAAAAATATTTTTAGACTTTTTCTATAGACAAAATGTGATTTTCTGTGTTCAAAACAATGCTTAAACCACATCAGGGGATGACTTTTGGGAAAAGTCTAAGAGTGATTATTTAGTGTATTTCCCTTTAATTCAGTGAGCATGCCTTGCACTGTTTAGTTAGTGGGTTTTCTGTAGTGCAGTAAGCACACATGATGTGATTTGCCCACCAATGGAATAGGTGGAGTAAAAGGCCAGCAACACTTCGTATTATTCAGAGACCCGTGAAATTACACCATACAGTATATACATTATACAGACCCTACTGAGAATTCCTCACAATACTATTACTGTTGCACCCAGAATAGTTCTTGTTCTACACGAATATGTATTCCATATACAGTGATTCAGATTGGGGGCATTTATTTGATCTTGGAACATGTTTTAAAACCCTTATGTAATGCCAATGTCACTTAAATATGAACACATATCAAATCAAATATTATTAGTCACATGCGCCGAATAGAACAGGTGTAGGTAGACCTTAGTGAAATGCTTACTTACAAGCCCCTAACCAACAATGCAGTTTAAAGAATAACAAATAAAAGAAACAAGTCATTAAAGAGCAGCAGAAAAATAACAATAGCGAGACGATATACTGGGGGTACCGGTACAGAGTCAGTGTGTGGGGGCACCAGTTAGTCGAGGTAATTGAGCTAATATGGACAGTACCGTTCACAAGTTTGGGGTCACGTAGAAATGTCCTTGTTTTTGAAAGAAGGAGCATTGTTTGTCCATTAAAATAACATCAAATTTATGAGAAATACAGTGCAGACATTGTTAAAGTTGTAAATGACTATTGTAGATGGAAATGGCTGATTTCTAATGGAATATCTACAGTGGCTTGCGAAAGTATTCACCCCTCTTGGCATTTTTCCTATTTGTTGCCTTACAACCTGGAATTAAAATAGATTTTTGGGGGGTTTGTATCATTTGATTTACACAACATGCCTACCACTTTGAAGATGCAAAGTATTTTATATTGTGAAACAACAAAGAAATAAGACAAAAAAACGGAAACTATTCACAACTATTCACCCCCCCAAAGTCAATACTTTGTAGAGCCACCTTTTGCAGCTGCAAGTCTCTTAGGGTATGTATCTATAAGCTTAGCACATCTAGCCACTTGGATTTTTGCCCATTCCTCTAGGCAAAACTGCTCCAGCTCCTTCAAGTTGGATGGGTTGCGCTGGTGTACAGCAATATTTAAGTCATACCACAGATTCTCAATTGGATTGAGGAGTGGGCTTTGACTAGGCCATTCCAAGACATTTAAATGGTTCCCCTTAAACCACTTGAGTGTTCTTTAGCAGTATGCTTAGGGTCATTGTCCTGCTGGAAGGTGAACCTTAGTTCCAGTCTCAAATCTCTTGAAGACTAAAACAGGTTTCCCTCAAGAATTTCCCTGTATTTAGCGCCATCCACCATTCCTTCAGTTCTGACCGGTTTCCCAGTCCCTGCCAATGAAAAACATCCCCACAACATGATGCTGCCACCATCATGCTTCGCTGTGGGGATGATGGGTGATGTTCTCGGGGTGATGAGAGGTGTTGGGTTTGCGCCAGACATAACGTTTTTCTTGATGGCCAAAAAGCTCAACTTCAGCCTCATCTGACCAGAGTACCTTCTTCCAAATGTTTGGGGAGTCTCCCACATGCTTTTTGGCAAACACCTAACGTGTTTGCTTATTTTTTTCTTTAACTTTTCTGGCGCAGGCGTTCCGCTAGCGACCCACCTTGACAACATCTGGTGAAATTGCAGAGCGCGAAATTCAAATGACAGAAATAGTCATATTTAACATTCATAAAAATACAAGTGTCATACATCAAAATAAAGCTTAACGTCTTGTTAATCCAGCCAAGTTGTCAGATTTCAAAAAGGCTTTACGGGAAAGCACACCATGCGATTATCTGAGGACAGCGCCCCGCACACAAAAGCATTTTTTTAAAAATTCAACCAGGCAGAAATAGCGATAAAATAAATGCCTTACCTTTGAAGATCTTCTTCTGTTGGCACTCCAAAACGTCCCAGCTACATCACAAATTGTCCTTTTGTTTGATAAATTCCTTCTTTATATCCCCAAAAACTCAGTTTAGCTGGCGCGCTTCATTCAATAATACACCGGTTTCCCTCCTTCAAAATGCATACAAAATATATGAATCCCAAACGTTACCAATAAACCTCTCCAGACAAGTCAAACAATGTATATAATCACACCTCAGGTACCCTAATACATAAATAAATGATACAATTTAAGACGGAGAATCGTTATTGTCTTTACCGGAGATAAACAACAAAGAATGCGTTCTCATCCAAGCGCATGAAAACACTACAGCCAAAATGGGAGCCACTTAGAAACACTACGAATTCTAGCTCATTTCTCCAAAAACAAGCCTGAAACTCTTTCTAAAGACTGTTGACATCCAGTGGAAGCTCTAGGAACTGCAATCTGGGAGGATTTTGCCTCATAAACTTGACAGCCATTTGAAACAGTGGTAGGCTGAACATTTATTTTTTGGGATGGTTTGTCTTCACGGTTTAGCCTGCAATATCAGTTCTGTTGTTCTCACAGACATTATTTTAACAGTTTTAGAAACTTTAGAGTGTTTTCTATCCAAATCTGCCAATGATATGGATATTCTGGGTCTGAGTAACAGGCAGTTTACTTTTGGCACGCTTTCATCCAGATGTCAAAATACTGCCCCCTAGCCCAAAGAGGTTTTAAGCAATGGCTTTTTTTCTGCCCACTCTTACATAAAGCCCAGCTCTGTAGAGTGTACTGCTTGAAGTGGTCCCAAGGACAGATACTCCAAACTCCGCTGTGGAGCTCCTTCTGGCTTATCTTTGGTCTCTTTGTTGCCCCTCTTATTAATGCCCTCCTTGCCTGGCCCTCTCTTGGCCGGTATGTTGTGGTGCAATATTCTTTCCATTTTTTAATAATGGATTTAATGGTGTTCCGTGGGATGTTCAAAGTTTCAGATATTTTTTTATAACCCAACCCTGATCTGTACTTCTCCACAACTTTGTCCCTGACTTGTTTGGAGAGCTCCTTGGTATTCATGGTGCCGCTTGCTTTGTGGTGCCCCTTGCTTCCTTAGTGGTGTTACAGACTCTAGGGCCTTTCAGAACAGATGTAAATATACTGAGATCATGTGACAGATCATGTGACACTTAGATTGCACAAAGGTGGACTTTATTTAACTAATTATGTGACTTCTGAAGGTAATTGGTTGCACCAGATCTTATTTAGGGGCTTCATAGCAAAGGGGTTGAATACATATGCATGCACCAATTTTACGTTTATTTTTATTTTTTTGAATTTTTTTAAACAAGTTATTTTTTAATTTCACTTCACCAATTTGGACTATTTTGTGTATGTCCATTACATGAAATCCAAATAAAAATCGATTTAAATTACATGTTGTAATGGACCAAAATAGGAAAAACGCCAAGGGGGATGAATACTTTTGCAAGGCACTGTTCATGGTCGTACAGAGGCCTATTATCAGCAACCATCACTCCGGTGTTCCAATGGCATGTAGCTAGTCCAAGGTCATAATTTTAAAGGCATTATTACACATCAATGATTTTAATCCTTGCTTGAACTAACTCATTCTTAGCTCTTTTGTCTCTGTAGTGTGTTGTTTTGACGTCATTTCCGATCACAAATTGTGGACTTGTTTACGTGCTGCTGTGCGGTTTGTTGCTAACATTACTTTGCTACCTGTCAACTTCACGGTTTTTAATTATCTTTTTTTCTCCCCTCGCTCAACTTTTTCATTAAACTTTTTCACCACGGACGCTATATCTGGACATGGTTCTACACAACCTCCATCAGCAGAAGCTAAGTAGTAACATTAACATTATGCCTTCCAATTGCAGTCGCTGCAAGAAACTAGCTCCCTGGTATACAGAAAATACCCAAGCCCTGAAGAAAGCTTCCAGAAAATTGGAAGGGAAATGGCGCAACACCAAACTGGAAGTCTTCCGATTAGCTTGGAAAGACAGCACAGTATCGAAGAGCCCTCACATCTGCTCGATCATCCTATTTTTCCAATTTGATTGAGAATAAGAACAATCCAACATTTATTTCTGATACTGTCACAAAGCTAACTAAAAATAAACATTCCCCAAGAGAGGATGGCTCTCACTTCAGCAGCGATAAATTCATGAACTTCTTTGACGAAAAGATCATGATCATTAGAAAGCAAATTACAGATTCCTCTTTAAATCTGTGTATTTCTCCAAAGCTGTTGTCCTGACTCTGCACAACACCGCCATGACCTAGGATTAAGAGAGACACTCAAGTTTTTTAATACTATATCTCTTGACATATTTGATGAAAATAGTAATGGCCTCTAAACCTTCAAGCTGCACACTGGACCCTATTCCAACTAAACTACTGAAAGAGCTGCATCCTGTGCTTGGCCCTCCTATGTTGAACATAATAAATGCCTCCCTATCCACCGGATGTGTACCAAACTCACTAAAAGTGGCAGTAATAAAGCCTCTCTTGAAAAAGCCAAACCTTGACCAAGAAAATATAAAAAACGAATTGCCCTATATCGAATCTCCCATTCCTCTCAAAAGTTTTAGAAAAAGCTGTTGTGCAGCAACTCACTGACTTCCTGAAAACAAACAATGTATAAGAAAAGCTTCCGTCTTGTTTTAGACCTCATCATAGCACTGAGACTGCATTCGTGAAGGTGGTAAATGATATTTTAATGGCATCAGACCAAGGCTCTGCATCTGTCCTCATGCTCCCAGACCTTAGTGCTGCTTTTGATACCATCGATCACCACATTCTTTTGGAGAGATTGGAAACCCAAATTGGTCTACACGGACAAGATCTGGCCTGGTTTAGAGCTTATCTGTCGGAAAGGTATCAGTTTGTCTCTGGATGGTTTGTCCTCTTGACAAATCAACTCTAAATTAAGGTGTTCCTCAAGGTTCCGTTTTAGGACCACTATTGACCACTATTGTCATTTGGAAGCATACACTGCCTTTCAAAAGTATTCATCCCCCTTGGTGTTTTTCCTATTTTGTTGCATTACAACCTGTAATTTAAATTGATTTTTATTTGGATTTCATGTAATGGACATACACAAAACAGTCCAAATTGGTGAAAAAAAAAAAAAAACTTGTTTAAAAAAAATCTAAAACGGAAAAGTGGTGCGTGCATATGTATTCACCCCCTTTGCTATGAAGCCCCTAAATAAGATATGGTGCAACTAATTACCTTCAGAAGTCACATAATTCGTTAAATAAAGTCCACCTGTGTGCAATCTAAGTGTCACATGATCTGTCACATGATCTGTCACATGAACTCAGTGTATATATACACCTGTTTTGAAAGGCCCCAGAGTCTGCAACACGACTAAGCAAGCTCAACAGCAGAGACCACTTTAAGCCGTACACTCCACAGAGCTGGGCTTTAGAGAAGAGTTGCCAGAAAAAAAGCCATTGCTTAAAGAATAAAAATGTGCAAGCACATTTGGTGTTCGCCAAAAGGCATGTGGGAGACTCACCAAACATATGTAAGAAGTTACTCTGGTCAGATGAGACTAAAGTTGAGGTTTTTGCAATCAAGGAAAATGCTATGTCTGGCGCAACCCCAACACCTCTCATCACCCCGAGAACACCATCCTCACAGTGAAGCATGGTGGTGGCAGCATCATGCTGTGGGGATGTTTTTCAACGGCAGAGATTGGGTAACATTTCAGAATTGAAGGATGGCGCTAAATACAGGGAAATTCCTGAGGGAAACCTGTTTCAAGCTTCCAGAGATTTGAAAATGGGACGGAGGTTCACCTTCCAGCAGGACAATGACCCTAAGCATACTGCTAAAGCAACACTCAAGTGGTTTAAGGGGAAACATTTAAATGTCTTGGAATGGCCTAGTCAATGCTCAGACCTCAATCCAATTGAGAATCTGTGGTATGACTTAAATATTGCCGTATACCAGCAGAACCCATCCACCTTGAAGGAGCTGGAGCAGTTTTGCATTAACATATGACAAAAATCCCAGTGGCAAGACGTGCTAAGCTTATAGAGACATACCCCAAGAGACTTGCAACTGTAATTGCTATAAAAGGTGGCTCTACAAAGTACTGACTTGGGGGGGTGAATAGTCATGCACGCTCAATGTTTCATTTTTTTTTTTGCATCTTCAAAGTGGTAGGCATGTTGTGTAAATCAAATGATACAAACCCCCCAAAAATAAATTTGAATTCCAGGTTGTAAGGCAACAAAATAGGAAAAAAGCCAAGGGGGGTGAATACTTTCGCAAGTGACTGTAATGTTAACTTTCATTGCTATGCGGACGATACACAGCTGTTACAGTCGTGGCCAAAAGTTTTGAGAATGACACAAATATACATTTTCACAAAGTCTGCTGCCTCAGTTTGTATGATTTCAATTTGCATATAGTCCAGAATGTTATGAAGAGTGATCAGATGAAATGCAATTAATTGCGATGCAAATTAACTGAATCCCCAAAAAACATTTCCACTGCATTTCTGCCCTGCCACAAAAGGACCAGCTGACATCATGTCAGTGATTCTCTCGTTAACACAGGTGTGAGTGTTGATGAGGACAAGGCTGGAGATCACTCTGTCATGCTGATTGAGTTTGAATAACAGACTGGAATTTTCAAAAGGAGGGTGGTGCTTGGTATCATTGTTCTTCCTCTGTCAGCAATGGTTACCTGCAGGGAAACATGTGCCGTTATCACTTTGCACAAAAAGGGCTTCAAAGGCAAGGATATTGCTGCCAGTAAGATTGCACCTAAATCAACCATTTATCGGATCATCAAGAACTTCAAGCAGAGCGGTTCATTTGTTGTGAAGAAGGCTTCAGGGTGCCCAAAAAAGACCAGCAAGCGCCAGGACCGTCTCCTAAAGTTGATTCAGCTGCAGGATTGGAGGATTGCATCACAATTTTGCATAAGAACATAGCCATGAATAAAGAATGGTACCAACACATACTCTGAGAGCACCTTCTCCCAACCACCCAGGAACAGTTTGGTGACAAACTATGCCTTTTCCAGCATGAGCACCTTGCCGATAAGGCAAAAGTGATAACTAAGTGGCTCGGGGAACAAAACATCAATATGTTGGGTCCATGGCCAGGAAACACACCCAGACCTTAATCCCATTGAGAACTTGTGGTCAATCCTCAAGAGGTGGGTGGACAAACAAAAACACACAAATTCTGACAAACTCCAAACATTGATTATGCAAGAATGGGCTGCCATCAGTCAGCATGTGGCCCAGAAGGTAATTGACAGCATGCCAGGGCGGATTGCAGAGGTCTTGAAAAAGAAGGGTCAACACTGCAAATATTGACTCTTTGCATCAACTTCATGTAATTGTCAATTAAAGCCTTTGACACTTGTGAAATGCTTGTAATTATACTTCAGTATTCCATAGTAACATCTGACAAAAATATCTAAAGACACTGAAACAAACAAACGTTGTGAAAATTAATGTTTTTGTCATTCTCAAAACTTTTGACAACTGTATGTTATGTATTTCAAAAAAATTACATAATTTTTTTAGTTAACTAGGCAAGTCGGTTAAGAACAAATTCTTATTTTACAATGACGGCTTACCATGGTCAAACCCTCCCTTAACCCGGACAATGCTAGGCCAATTGTGCGCCGCCCTATACGACTCCCGGTCACGGACGGGTGTGATACAGCCCGGGATCGAACTAGGGTCTGAGATGCAGTGCCTTAGACCGCTGCGCCACTCAGGAGCCATATGTATTGTTGGAATTGGCTAAACTTTAAACATTGAGATATTAAATGAATGATAGAGACAAAGCCTTGAATAGAAAGAGTTTGTAAAAAGCCATAAGGCGTTGGAATGTGTTTGATGGAGGAGAGCGATGTGTTGATATAGGGAAGACAGATGGATATCTGTGGATTAGGTGAAGGAGGGGTTGAGGTCAGGAGGTGAGGGGTGAGGTTACTCCCCTAAGGGAGTAATCAGGGTTGGTATCTGGTTACCTTCTTTCCTGTGGAGAGCCATAAAATGTAACGATTGGAGAGAAAGAGGAGTGTCTTAAGTAGGATGCATATAAACTGTGATGTCTGAAATCTTTTGCCATCTGATTTCAGCTGAACAGAACCTTTGGGAAAGATTAAACTTGGTATTATACTAATATTATACTAATTTGAGTGGTCCTGATTTAGTATAAAGTATAAGAGATCGGTGAAGAATCCAGCTACGAACTGGTCTGTTTGTCACAACTTGGGGAAGCTCATGGGAGACGGTGTGGCCACATTACCATAATGCTGTTTATATAATAGCCTCATATATGAGGTAATTACAGTTACATGATTAATCAGTCTAATCGCGTAATACTAATTACAGAGAATCTTTGATAAAACTAAGTCTTCCATTTAATGATAGTAAAGACACGACACCAGGCAGTGATGCAATCAGTCAGGATGCTCTCGATGGTGCAGCTGTAGAACATTTTGAGGATCTGAGGACCCATGCCAAATGTTTTCAGTCTCCTGAAGGGGAATAGGTTTTGTCGTCCCCTCTTAGTGTGCTTGGACCATTTTAGTTTGTTGGTGATGTGGACACCAAGGAACTTGAAGCTCTCAACCTGCTCCACGGCAGCCCCGTCGATGAGAATGGGGGCGTGCTCGGTCCTCTTTTTCCTGTAGTCCACAATCATCTCCTTTATCTTGATCATGTTGAGGGAGAGGTTGTTGTCCTGGCACCACACAGCCAGGTCTCTGACCTCCTCCCTATAGGCTGTCGGTGATCAGGCCACTGTTGTGTCAACGGCAAACTTAATGATGGTGTTGGTGTTGTGCATGGCCGTGCAGTCATGAGTGAAAAGGGAGTACAGGAGTAGACTGAGCCCGCATCCCTGAGGGGCCCTTGTGTTGAGGATCAGTGTGGTGGATGTGTTGTTACCTACCCTTACCATCTGGGGGCAGGAGGTAAGTAAGTCCAGGATTCAGTTGCAGAGAGAGGTGTTTAGTACCAGGGTCCTTAGCTTATTGATGAGCTTTGAGGGCACTATGGTGTTGAACGCTGAGCTGTAGTCAATGAACAGCATTCTCACATAGGTGTTCCTTTTGTGGGAAAGGGCAATGTGGAGTGCAATAGAGATTTCATCATCTGTGGATCTGTTGGGACGTCATGCAAATTGGAGTGGGTCTAAGGTTTCTGGGATAATGGTGTTGATGTGAGCCATGACCAGCCTTTCAAAGCGCTTCATGGCTACAGATGTGAGTGCTACGGGTCGGTAGTCATTTAGGCAGGTTACCTTAGTGATCTTGGGCACAGGAACTATAGCTGTCTGCTTAAAACATGTTGGTATTACAGACTCAGACAGGAAGGGGTTGAAAATATCAGTGAAGACACTTACCAGTTGGTCAGCGCATGCTCGCAGTACACGTCCTGGTAATCCGTCTGGCCCTGCGGCCTTGTGAATGTTCACCTGTTTAAAGGTTTTACTCAAATCAGCTGCGGAGAGCGTGATCACACAGTCTTCCAGAACAGCTGTTGCTCTCATGCATGTTTCAGTGTTATTTGCCTCGAAGCGAGCATAGAAGTAGTTTAGCTCGTCTGGTAGGCTCGTGTCACTGGGCAGCTCTCGGCTGTGCTTCTCTTTGTAGTCTGTAATGGTTTGCAAGCCATGCCACATCCGACGAGCGTCAGAGCCGGTGTTGTACAATTAGATTTCAGTCCTGTATTGATGCTTGGCCTGTTTGATGGTTCACTGGAGGGTATAGCGGGATTTCTTATAAGCTTATGAGTCCCGCTCCTTGAAAGCGGCAGTTCTAGCCTTTAGCTCAGTGAGGATGTTGCCTGTAATCCATGGCTTCTGGTTGAGGTATGTACGTACGGTCACTGTGGGAACAACGTCATCGATGCAATTATTATGAAGCCAATGACTGATGTGGTGAACTCTTCAATGCCGGAACATATTTCAGTCTGAGCTAGTAAAACAGTCCTGTAGCTTAGCATCAGCTTCATCTGACCACTTTTTTATTGATCTAGTCGCTGGTGATTCTTGCTTTAATTTTTGCTTGTAAACAGGAATTAGGAGGATAGAATTATGGTCAGATTTGCCAAATGGAGGGCGAGGGAGAGCTTTGTACGGATCTGTGTGTGGAGTAAAGGGGGTCCAGTTTTTTGGTTGCACATTTAACATGCTGAAAGGAATTTGGTAAAACAGATTTAAGTCCCCCTGAATTAAAGTCCCCGGCTACTAGGAGCACCACCTCTGGGGTGAGCATTTTTTTTGTTTGCTTATGGCGGAGTACAGCTCATTCAATGCTGTCTTAGTGCCAGCCTCTGACTGTGGTGGTATGTAAACAGCTACGAAAAATACAGATAACTCTCTAGGTAGAGTATTTCATAAGCTGTAGACCACACTACCTCAGTCCAGCAATACTTTGAGACTTCCTTAGATATCGTGCACCAGCTGTTATTTACAAAAATACAGTCCGCCACCCCGTCTTACCAGACGCCGATGTTCTATCCTGCCGGTGCAATGTATAACCAGCCAACTGTATGTTGATAGTTTGTCATTCAGGCACGACTCCGTGAAGCATAAGATACTACAGTGTTGAATGTCCCATTGGTAGTTTAATCTTCTGCGTATGTCATCTATTTTATTCACCAAAGACTGCACGTTTGCTAGTAGAATGGAAGGAAGTTGGGGTTTATTCGATCAGCTACGAATACTCAGAAGGCAGCCTCCTCTTCACGCAAATCACAGGGACCTGGACCTGTTCCTGAGAAAGCAGTATATCGTTCGCGTCGGGCTCGTCAGACTCCTTAATGGAAAAAAGGGATTCTGCCAGTCCGTGGTGAGTAATCGCAGTCCTGATGTCCAGAAGTTATTTTCGGTCATAAGAGACGGTAGCGGCTCTATTATGTGCAAAATACGTTTTAAAATGATTATTTTTTAAATCAAAAAGTTAAAACGCAAATAAATTAAACAAAAAAAACACAATTGGTTGGGGGCACGTAAAACGTCTGCCTTCTCCGACGCCATTTTAACAGGACAACAGCCTAAGCACACAGCCAAGGCAGGAGCTGCTTCGGGACAAGGTTCTAAATGTCCTTGAGTGGCCCAGCCAGAGCCCAGACTTGAACCCAATTGAACATATCTGCAGCAACGCTCCCAATCAAACCTGACAGAGCTTTAGAGGATCTGCAGAGAAGAATGGGAGAAACTCCCCAAATACAGGTGTGCCAAGCTTGTAGCGTCATACCCAAGAAGACTCAAGGCTGTAATTGCTGACAAAGATGCTTCGACAAAGTACTGAGTAAAGGGTCTGAAAACATACGTAAATGTGATTGTATTATTTTTTTTTGCTTAGTAATTATGTGGTATTGTGGGTAGATTGATGAGGAATATATTTTAGAATAAGTCTAATGTAATAAAGTCTGTAATGTAAGAAAATGTGGAAAAAGTCAAGGGGTCTGAATACTTTCCGAATGCACTGTTTATGTTTTGACAATGACAGTCTACAATCTAATGTAACACCCAAGTAGTTTAGTCTCAACTTGTTCAACAGCCACACCATTCATTACCAGATTCAGCTGAGGTCTAGAACTTAGGGAATGATTTGTACCAAATATAATAATGCTCTTAGTTTTAGAGATGTTCAGGCCACCCATTCCATAACAGGCTGCAACTTTTTGTTCAGGTTTTCAGTGACTTCATTCGCTGTGGTTGCTGATGTATATATGGTTAGATCATCAGCAGACATGGAAACACATGCTTTGTTTAATGCCAGTGGCAGGTCATTGGTAAAAATAGGAAAAAGTATAGGGCCTAGAAAGCTGCCCTGGGGTAGACCACACTTTACGTGTTTGACATTAAAAGCTTCCATAAAATAAACCCTCAGTTCTATTTGATAGATAACTCTGAATCAATGATATGGCTTTTCAAACTCTGCCCTAACATAAGTTCTCAACAACAGGTTATGGTCAACAATATCAAATGCTGCACTGAAATATAACAGTACAGCTCCCACAATCGTCTTAAACGTTTTTCAAACAATCATCGGAT